>NW_024725462.1:0-26388 GCF_018991925.1 Homarus americanus | reverse complement strand
AAAGAAAATCCCATCATGCAACCGACATACCTCAATCTAAGTGAAGGATTACCTTTCACAATCCTAGCAAGTATCATCCATGCACACCTTAACAACATTGCAGAACCAGGAAGCTTCGGAAAAACGATCAGAGAAATGTTTGCTGCAAACAATCTACCGGAGGTGAATTTTCCGGACGACGCCCCCTCAACAGAGATATTTAAAATTGTCACAGAGAGTAGCCTGGGAGTAACAAAAGCACAGAAGCACATAACTAAACTAGACACAGAAGAAACCATCATGGAAACAGACCCTATCACCCAAGCAGTCACACCACACCACACCACATCACGCCGCAAATCATCAGGTTCCACAACTCAGCAAGCAGAGAAATTAAAACCTGCAAAAGCTGACCCAACCAAACCGAAAACTAGTAAAGAATCCCTACCTGGCCTTCGTGCCCCCCCACCCTCATCAAGTGATGTGCAACCAGAAGAATTAGGCAACGAAATCGGCATCCGATTCTACTCAGTTAACACACCACCTACAATAACAAATGACAGACTTCTCCAGGAAATAGAGGAAGGCACAGTAAAAGTTACCTACGAAGATGATAGGGTAGAAGAATCCTACATAGAACAACTGATAAATGCAGGACTTATTAACACCAAATACAATAGAATTGAAAGAGTAGATACAATTAAATTTAAGAAAATCAGAACGGGATTGAAGGAGGAAAGGAGTGGACACTCGCCAGGAGATATACGAGCCAACAGACACCCTACACCAAGTTCTCGGGACCCACGACTACTCAAAACAAAACATTAAAGATAATCCAACACAACGTCCTAGCCTGGAATTCGGCAAGAAAATCAGAACTCACCAACATATACAGCACATTAGACCCTGACATCATTCTCATCAACGCACATGGTAGGAAAAATAGTGAAAAAATCAAGATCTTTAACTACCATGTACATCAAATGAACATACACAACGAACCACATGATGGCATAGCAATTGCCATAAAACGCAACATACAATATAAAATCATTGACAATTTTCAAAGTAACTTTCTGGCAGCCGAAGTAAATACAACAAGAGGGCCAATAACCATCGGAACTTCATATTTAACATTCAGAAGACCAATATTTCCTACAGGGGACATCTTAAAACTAATGAGGCAAAACAATCCAGCATACTTCATAGGAGACCTCAATGCAAAACACACAACCTTAGGAAACAATGTCAGAAACCCAGGAGGAAAAATCCTCCATGCTCTCATCGATCACGGGACAATAACACACCTCGGGCCCGACTTCGCAACTTACATATCAGCCGGCAACACTGGAAAACCAGACATTGTTTTAACCAATAGACATCACCATCTAAACGTACATCTAAAAGCGGGACCAACAACAACCAGTGATCATCTACCCATAATTGCAACTTTATCCACATCCCCGATACAAATCCCATCAATCCCAAGATTTTCACTCAATAAAGCAAATTGGGAAAATTTTAAATCGGAACTTAGCAATAACGAACCAACACTCCTACACAACAAAGACACAACAGAGATTGATAATTCACTGGATACATGGTACAAAGAAGTAACAACAGCAATGGAAAACAACATTCCAAAAACAACATACCGTACATTACCACATGCACAATTAACACATGAAGAGAAAATGATCCAAACTAGATTCACCAATCTATATGAATACACCAAAACACACGGGTGGAGCAATGACACCACAATATTATACAGGAATCTAAAAGAAGAACTGAAAGACATAAGCAAGAACAAACACAATGAAACATGGAACAAGCTGATCCAGGATACACAAGCAGACTACAAAAATCCAAAAGCATTCTGGAAGAAAATAAAAAACCTAATGGGAACAAACTCGGAAGAAACTAGCTACATAAAGGACAAAAACGGTAGAAAGGTAACAGAACCACACGATAAAGAACCAATATTTAGAGAATTCTGGAAGAACATATTCAGAATAAATGACGAAGACAATAGAAGCTTCTGCCAAGAAACAGAACAGGCAACTAAAACATATTTGAGCCAGAACACAGAGAAATGGAAACCTACCAATAAAATCAACCTCGACTTATTAGACATAAACAACCCAATAATTGCCCCATTAACTAAAAATGATATTGCAAAAACAATTGCAAGTTTCAAGAATAAAGCACCTGGCATAAGCCAAATTAATAAAATCGTACTTCAAAACATTCCTCAGTCTATGATCGAACAGCTCAAAAATATATACAATGCCTCACTTGCAACTGGCTTTTTCCCTACCAAATTTAAATTAGCCAAAATCAGACTCATTCCGAAAGCAGGAAAGAACCATACTCAAACAGAAAACTACAGACCTATATCATTATTGGAAACACCTGGTAAAATATTGGAAAAAATAATCAACAACAGACTGAGAAATTTTCTAGACCAAGAAAACAAATATAACCCGAGACAGCACGGCTTTCGAAAACACCGAGGAACCAACACAGCAATAGCTCTAATATATGAATCAATTGCAAATGCTGCAAGTAACAGAGACCAATGCAACATAATTCTGAGAGATGTTTCAAAAGCATTTGACAAAGTGTGGCATGAAGGATTGAAGTTAAAAATAATCAAATTGGACATGCCTACCAATATCACAGCACTATTATGTAATTTTTTAGATAACAGACAGGCCAAATTAATAATCGACAACCATCTAGGACAAACCTTCATCCTTCATAGCGGAGTTCCCCAAGGCAGTAATATATCGCCGACGTTATACACTGTATACACGGCAGATATGCCGCAACCACGTCAATCAGAATACATCGCTTACGCAGACGATGTAACACAGATAGTCAGGTACCCGGGAAAGTCCAAACAAATGATGGCTATTAGAACATGCAGAGAAATAGAGGTAATAAACGACTATGAACGTAAATGGAAGATAAAAACCAATGTACAAAAACTCCAAATAATTCACATCGCAAAAACAAAACCATTCCCTATTATTGTTAACAACCAACAAATACCATACGCTGCCAAGGGAAAAACATTAGGACTCAAGATATCCAGATGCGGAATAACACCCCACATTAACGAAAGATTAGCTATGGCAAGATCACAACTTACTAAGCTCAAAAGATTCCGCCAATTGGAAACCAACACGCAATTGCACCTATACAAAGCACTGATCAGACCACACTTAGAATACCCCCCGATACCTCTGAACACAATCTCAAGAACCAATCAACTCAAATATCAAGCAGTGCAAAATATAGCCCTCAGAAGAGCGGCAAAACACCAACCACCATACACACAAACAGTACAAGACATACACACAGAACACGGCATAGACCCACTCAACATCAGAATACACACCCAAGCAAATGTAATATGGGAAAAAATCGAGCAAGAACAGGATCCCATACTAAACCAACTAATTGAGGAAAACAACAACACATCGCACGGATGGTGGCCTAGAAGCAGGAAAAATGATAACGAA
The DNA here is from genome assembly GCF_018991925.1 of Homarus americanus. Classification (NCBI taxonomy): domain Eukaryota; kingdom Metazoa; phylum Arthropoda; class Malacostraca; order Decapoda; family Nephropidae; genus Homarus; species Homarus americanus. The sequence goes on along the minus strand of NW_024725462.1, from coordinate 22,879 downwards.
GAACCAGAGCCTCTATATACAAAATAACAACAAAATAACAATAAGAAATAACAATAAAAATAACTAAAAGTTGGGGATCATCCCTCCAGTGCCACAAGGACCTGGAGAGACCCCCCTAACAAAATATGCCCTCAGGACACCTTAGAACAACCTAGCTTAGCTTGGCTGAGACCGGCCTTCCCTAACCCCAAGAACCTCTCAACGCAGCACAGTTACGGAAGACAAAAAAAACTCGTCTCCGCAAGGTGGATAGCCCACCTGCTGTTAACCTTCTCCTCTACTTCCCACTTCTAAACTTTACCTTGTACTATACCCTTCTCCCACTCTCAGAGCCACTGCTCTCTTCTCTCCATATAATCATCATCAGTTTTCAATTCTCTCGCTCCGCGCCACGAGTAACTGTGCCGCCATGCCTCCCAAAACTTCCGGAAAGGCTGCCAAGAAGGCTGGAAAGGCCCAGAAGGCCATTGCCAAGGGTGACAAGAAGAAGAAGCGCAGGAGGAAGGAAAGCTACAGCATCTACATCTACAAGGTACTGAAGCAAGTGCACCCCGACACAGGAGTCTCCTCCAAAGCTATGTCCATCATGAACTCTTTCGTGAACGACATCTTAGAGCGCATCGCTGCCGAGGCTTCCCGCCTGGCGCACTACAACAAACGCTCCACCATTACAAGTCGGGAAATCCAGACAGCTATCCGACTCTTGCTGCCGAACTGGCCAAGCATGCCGTGTCTGGGGGCACAAGGCTGTCTGAAATACACCTCTTCAAGTAAGTTACTTGTACTGCTCAAACACGCCATCCACTACTACAACAATCGGCTCCATCGGAGCCACAGTTACATGTTAAAGAGACAGTTACCGACAGTGATATATTGAGAGGGAAATAAAAAAAAAAAAAAATTATAATAATCTGCATTCTCTATTGGCGTAGAAACCGGACTAAATCGAAACATAATAAATAAATAAATAAATTCTGCGTGGAGTGACATACATGGAGTGTGTTTGGGCTTCATTTCATGTTTGCAGCACGCCTAATTCATGTAAACAATTTATTTTATTTTATTGTATTTTCTTTTATTTTATTTATTTATTTACTTACTTATTCTTTATACATTTATTTGTTACTAGCTCTTGTTTGTTGCACCCACCCACCTCCCGAATTGATGACCTACTATACAATCGTACCTCCACGAATGTTACCAACTTACCGTTAGGCGATTTGGGTAACCGAAATTAACGCTCTCCGTCCACCAACCATTTCGATTGTCATGAAAATTATCTTCAGAACAGTTCTTTGGCCCTGAGAAGGGCCGAGTTATAGATGTCTGGTAGGTTTTGTTGTGCTTTTTGTTTTTCCCCAAGGAAGAGGACTTAAGCACGCTCTCCGCGGATGCGCCGGGCCAGCTGGATGTCCTGGGGCATGATGGTAACGCGCTTGGCGTGAATGGCACACAGGTTGGTGTCTCGAAACCCACCAGAGTAAGCCTCAAGAGGCTTCCCTGCAGAGCTTCATAAACGGCAGACGACTGAGCGCAGGTCCGTCTTGAAATCCTGGGCGATCTCGCACCAAGCTGGAAGGGCAGCTTCCTGATGAGTAGCTCTGTGCTCTTCTGGTAACGACGGATCTCACGAAGGGCAACGGTTCCCGGCCTGTAACGATGGGGCTTCTTGACACCACCGGTGGCTGGGGCGGACTTGCGAGCTGCCTTGGTGGCAAGCTGCTTCCGTGGAGCCTTGCCTCCAGTGGACTTGCGGGCAGTCTGTTTAGTACGGGCCATCTCGACGACGAAATAGTAAATACGGGCGGCCTGGCAGGCGGGCGGGCTTATATACAGACATTCTCCACCTCAGTGGCCACCTCATTGGCCACGAGTGCCGCATGCGTCATCCGCCAGCTACGCCCCACCTCCAAGAGGGAGGGACGGCCTTGGATGAACGATACTACCGCTGCGTCCACAGCACGCCACCTACTCCCACCAAACCGTGGGCGAAGCCACACCAGGACCACCTGTAGTAGCAACCACAACAACATGACTGGACGAGGCAAAGGAGGCAAGGGACTTGGAAAGGGTGGCGCCAAGCGTCATCGTAAGGTGCTTCGTGACAACATCCAGGGTATCACCAAGCCCGCCATTCGTCGTCTAGCTCGGCGTGGAGGTGTTAAACGTATATCCGGCCCCATCTACGAGGAGACCCGCGGCGTCCTCAAGGTGTTTCTGGAGAACGTCATCCGTGACGCCGTCACCTACACCGAGCACGCAAAAAGGAAGACCGTCACCGCCATGGATGTGGTGTATGCCCTGAAACGGCAGGGCCGCACCCTTTATGGTTTTGGTGGTTAATCAACCTGATGGACGGGCGCACACCACCACCACCACCACGACAAACAAATATACGGACCTAATTTTAGGTCCACATGTAAATCGCTAAAGAGTTGGTTAGACACTGAGTAAATCGTTGAAAATATATCCAATCACATGATCCTCTCTAATTCTGGACTTGTGGTATGAGTATAGGTTGTGTGTGAACGTGTTGGAACCACTTCCTAATAATTGTCAGTCAGTCAGTCAACATTCACCTAACCTCCAGGTACCTCACCTAACTTCCTGTAGCGTCACCGAACCTCACGAAATGTAACCCAATGTAGTTTATAATCTATCCTAACATGACATAACATAACCACGCACTATATTACTTCGGTAAGAGTAATGAGTTTTAATACACAAAGTTGCAGTTATCATTCATTCATACATACATACATACATACATACATACATACATACATACATAACATGCTAGTGGCAGGGGGGGATTGAAGTGAATTTTAGGAGGATAGAATAGGTGCAGTGGCTAAACAGCGCTTGCGTGAGGGACTTTAAGCAACAACTCGCCTGGATGCGGCAGGATAGAGTCAGGTCAAGCGTCCGGTGCATGTTGGGTTCCGCCATGGTTTCTCAGTGTTTGGTCGGCTTGATTGTGTGTGTTGTTTTCTTGTTTGGAGGAAATGTCTTGGTATTCTTCTTCTTAGCTTGAAGTTGATTTTCTTCTAACTCTTCTCCTCTTGTTGTTCGTCTTCCTCGTGTCTGCTATCATTCTGTAAAGACTCTATATATGTATGTAGGTATGAGTGAGTAACAGTTGCCGGTTACAGTGATACTTCATATTCGCTGGTGTTGTACTGTATGTCTTCGGTATTTCTTAATATACAAACGGCACCGTTAGGGGATTGAGGTATTTAAAAACCAGCCTACATTACTTATATATAGAAATAGATAATGTGGCTTGGACAATAATGACGACTACTCTCTCCTACCTAACCCAAACAAGGGCTTTTCGAAAGTATACATTGGACACAATTGACTTAGTACATACATTGGTGGTTTAACAAAAGCCCTCATTAGAGAAAGGTGAAGGAGCACACAGTGAACATACAGATTAATGTTTGCACGCATAGATCATGTAAGGTGAGGTGTTGAACACCAGACACGTAGTGTAGTAACTCCCTCACAGATGGCGTTATGAGGGGCCTGATGATGTAGCAGTTACCTCACAGATGGTGTTATGAGGAACTTCACATGATGATGCTGTAGCAAAACATTCACTACGTGGTGTCGTAGCATCTTGGTGACACCACGTGGTCGACATGACTCACTCATTCAAGTGGGTGAGGTGTGGTCCCAGGCCTCTCTATCGTGGAGTCTCAGGGGAAATATAACTGTGGGTACCTGGGACCTCACTGTGAGGTGGTTAGCTAGCTTGAGTGGGGCCAACTGCCGAGTTGTTTCACTGAGTTAAGCACTGTTCACCACTAATGTCACTGGTTCCATTCCTTGGCCCAAATGAGATAGTACCTTATAGCAGAACTTGTTGATAGTCCGCTGGGGAGGAGGGTTCAGGAGAGTGAGTTGGTATGGGCCAACATATAAATAATAATAATAATAATAATAATAATTAACGGTTTATTGAAAGAGCTTGGCAGCCAGAAGACTGAAAATATACAGTTACATATTTGGGGAATGGGTTACGAATTACAAATAATATACAAGTAACATGAGTGACACAAATAAGACATATAATAACTAGCTGGGGAAAAGCTCAAACTACAGTTCATTTCAACATAGTGACAGTGCAAGGAGTAGTGTTTACTGGGAGTGAGTACACTGGTTTATTACAAGTTATCGATAATTTTTACAATGGTTGGGACTGGGCTGTTCTTATAGCGATCAGTTCGTGCACGTATGGGCTGGGCTGGATGCGGTTGTGGTGTCGAAGAGCAATTCTCGGACTAGGGATCTCAGGTGGTAGTAGGAGGCGGTGTCGGGGATGGTGTAGAAGCTTCTTACCAAATTTGCAGATGAGGTCGTGGTGATGGTCAGTGAGAGTCTAAAGGGTCAGTGTGTTGAGCGCTTCTTGATATGTGGAGTAGGAAGGGTAGAGAATAATCTTGCATGGCCTCTTTTGCACTTTTTCGAGGTGTTTACGTTGTGTGGCATTTAGGGAGGAAGACCAGGTGGAGGAGGCATAGGTGAGCTTGGGAAGTATGAATGTTGTGTAAACACTGAGGAGCTCGTGTGCAGGACCACCGAGGGACTTGAGTCGGCGTAGGAGGTGGAGACGGAAACTGGAGGATTTGATAGCTTCACTGACGTGTGGTTTCTAATTTAGTTTGTTGTCTATATGTATGTGTGTGTGTGTGTGTGTGTGTGTGTGTGTGTGTGTGTGTGTGTGTGTATACTACTGTACTTTTTAGATCCTCCTACGCAACCTAACCTATTATAGTTAAGTATAGTAGGCTATACACTATTTTGTTAGTATGTGTTATAAAATGAAATTGCATGTTATTATTATTAATATTATTATTATTAATATTATTATTATTATTATTATTAGTAGTAGTAGTAGTAGTAGTATTATTATTATTATTATTATTATTGTTATTATTATTACATGCTAATATAATACTAAGTTGCCCGCCAGATTTCCTCAGAGATGGGAGGAGCACATTGGCGGCGGTGTTGTTTATACTCCGCCCGATTACTGATTCCTATTCACCGAGCCAGAGCTGGCGGGCGGCGTGTTATGTGCCACGTTTTGTTTCTCATTGGGCGTACCGCTCAGCTGGGGAGTAGGAGATTTCATAAAAAGAAAGTTTGAGTGGAGAGCACACCTTTTCCTTCACATACACTTATCTTAGACCATCTACTAGTATAATAGTTTGCACAAAAATACTCTACACTCTTTATAGGTTATTGTTATGTTGTTTTTTTTTTTTTTGACTTCTCATCAGATTGTGCATTCAACTAATATACACTATTAGTGTGTTTATTATTATGTTTTATAGTATTATTTCGTATAATATTGGGTAACACAATTAGAGTCACTAGTATAGTATATTATTGGGGTTTATAGCAGTTTGTGGTCTAATAGTATCATGCTTTATGAGTGGTGTTCTATGTAGTGATGATTAGGCAATAAAATATGCTTTGGGGGTTTATAGCAGTTTTTGTGGTCTACTAGTATCATGCTTTATGGGTGGTGTTCTATGTAGTGATGATTAGGCCATAAAATATGCTTTTGGTTTATTGCTAACAAAATATACTTTGCTCTACCGCTGTAGTGCAAAACATGGTGAAACTTACATACACCGTTAATAAAGTATTGATGGAAGAAGAAGAAGAAGAAGAAGAAGAAGAAGAAGAAGAAGAAGAAGAAGAAGAAGAAGAAGAAGAAGAAGAAGAAGAAGAAGAAGAAGAAGAAGAAGAAGAAGAAGAAGAAGAAGAAGAAGAAGAAGAAGAAGAAGAAGAAGTAAGAGGAAGAATTGTGGAGGGAATGAACAGTGAGACAATGTAAAGCCTCCGGGATGGCGGCAGCGTTTCTGTTATTAATATATAATAAGACAATAGGAAAATATGTTGTTGTCTCTACCTGTATTATTACCTTTGCGATAGCATGGTTCAATTTTGGGAGGACATAGGAAGGAGCAGGAGGTTAGGAAGGAGCAGGAGGTTAGGAAGGGATTTGTAGTGGGAGAGATAGTGTCTGTGATCCTCGGGTCACCACTCCTCGGATTGTGTCAGTTCAAGTTTAGAAGCTCCAACAACTTTCCCTGAATACGAATTGGCAACCTTTCGATTTACAACAGGTACCTACTTACTGCTACAGTAGGTAGGTGAACAGGGACCAAGGGGGCTAGGAAGAGTGTCCAAACAACTTGCTCCTGCCTGCCTGTGTGATGTAGTCGTGGCCAGAATTAGGTTAGGATACAGACACATCTGGCTAGTTAGTAACGCTGTACCCATACCGGAACACTCAGCATGTAAACTTGGTGATACACCTTTAAAGCACTACTATATTATTGAATGGGACACTGTCAAAGACTTCAGGCCACCTCACTTATTGTATCTTGAACTATGTCATTACTTCATTGAGGACATTACATTCTTGCTCTTTATCCCAAATTGGCTAGCCCACACTGGTAAATGTGTACTGTACTGTCAATGAATCTGATGTATTTCTTTGTGTATGAACCTGACTGAAAATAAGGTCGCCTCCCTTGCTGCTGCTGCTAAAGCTGCTTCTGCGCCCTTCTAAGTCCCGTTTAAGTCCCCCACCCCAGGCCCCCGCAGTACCCCTTCACATCTACACCATTCAAAAACATTTACACTCAATTTGCACAGAGTGTTATCCTGCAAAACGTTGATGTCGTATATTTCTCTCTTTAAGTGATATCCTGTGGCTCCGAAAGGAGCCTGTTTGGTTAGGTTGTCTTGTGTGAACGAACCTTGGGTTCTTATTTCTTCTCTGTCTTCTTGGGGAGGAGCACAGCTTGGATGTTAGGAAGGACACCCCCTTGGGCAATGGTGACTCCAGACAGGAGCTTGTTCAGCTCCTCGTCATTGCGAATGGCAAGCTGAAGATGACGCGGGATAATGCGGGTCTTCTTGTTGTCGCGGGCGGCGTTACCGGCCAGCTCGAGCACTTCTGCTGCCAGGTACTCCATGACGGCTGCAAGGTACACAGGGGCACCTGCACCAACACGCTCAGCATAGTTGCCTTTACGCAAGAGACGGTGGATCCTACCCACGGGGAACTGGAGTCCGGCCCTGCTAGAACGGGACTTTGACTTGCCCTTCACTTTGCCTCCCTTGCCGCGTCCTGACATGTTGCTGCTGCTGCTTTTCGTGATAGGAGTTAAATTTCCGCCCGCCACCTTGGTCTTTTATACCAAGCTCAGGATCAGGCCAGGTGGCCGTCTCGCGGACCCAACCAATGTAAGAGAGCCGTAGCTGCAGCCAGTCTGATCCTGAGCGGCCCGCTCGGTATATAAGGAAAAGTTAGTCGGGCCAGTTTTCAATTCTCTCGCTCCGCGCCACGAGTAACTGTGCCGCCATGCCTCCCAAAACTTCCGGAAAGGCTGCCAAGAAGGCTGGAAAGGCCCAGAAGGCCATTGCCCAGGGTGACAAGAAGAAGAAGCGCAGGAGGAAGGAAAGCTACAGCATCTACATCTACAAGGTACTGAAGCAAGTGCACCCCGACACAGGAGTCTCCTCCAAAGCTATGTCCATCATGAACTCTTTCGTGAACGACATCTTCGAGCGCATCGCTGCCGAGGCTTCCCGCCTGGCGCACTACAACAAACGCTCCACCATTACAAGTCGGGAAATCCAGACAGCTGTCCGACTCTTGCTGCCCGGTGAACTGGCCAAGCATGCCGTGTCTGAGGGCACCAAGGCTGTCACCAAGTACACCTCTTCCAAGTAAGAGGTTACTTGTGCACAACAAACACGCCATCCCACTACTACAACTTAATCGGCTCCATCGGAGCCACAGTTACATGTTAAAGAGACAGTTACCGACAGTGATATATTGAGAGGGAAATAAAAAAAAAAAAATTATAATAATCTGCATTCTCTATTGGCGTAGAAACCGGACTAAATCGAAACATAATAAATAAATAAATAAATTCTGCGTGGAGTACTTTTACACCCACTGCAAAGTGACATACATGGAGTGTGTTTGGGCTTCATTTCTTGTTTGCAGCACGCCTATTTCATGTAAACAATTTATTTTTTTTATTTTATTGTATGTTCTTTTATTTTATTTATTTATTTACTTACTTATTCTTTATATATTTATTTGTTACTAGCTCTTGTTTGTTGCACCCACCCACCTCCCGAATTGATGACCTACTATACAATCGTACCTCCACGAATGTTACCAACTTACCGTTAGGCGATTTGGGTAACCGAAATTAACGCTCTCCGACCACCAACCATTTCGATTGTCATGAAAATTATCTTCAGAACAGTTCTTTGGCCCTGAGAAGGGCCGAGTTATAGATGTCTGGTAGGTTTTGTTGTGCTTTTTGTTTTTCCCCAAGGAAGAGCACTTAAGCACGCTCTCCGCGGATGCGCCGGGCCAGCTGGATGTCCTTGGGCATGATGGTAACGCGCTTGGCGTGAATGGCACACAGGTTGGTGTCCTCGAAAAGACCCACCAGGTAAGCCTCAGAGGCTTCCTGCAGAGCCATGACGGCAGACGACTGGAAGCGCAGGTCAGTCTTGAAATCCTGGGCGATCTCACGCACCAGGCGCTGGAAGGGCAGCTTCCTGATGAGTAGCTCTGTGCTCTTCTGGTAACGACGGATCTCACGAGGGGCGACGGTTCCGGGCCTGTAACGATGGGGCTTCTTGACACCACCGGTGGCTGGGGCGGACTTGCGAGCTGCCTTGGTGGCAAGCTGCTTCCGTGGAGCCTTGCCTCCAGTGGACTTGCGGGCAGTCTGTTTAGTACGGGCCATCTCGACGACGAAATAGTCAATACGGGCGGCCCGGCAGGCGGGCGGGCTTATATACAGACATTCTCCACCTCAGTGGCCACCTCATTGGCCACGAGTGCCGCATGCGTCATCCGCAAGCTACGCCCCACCTCCAAGAGGGAGGGACGGCCTTGGATGAACGATACTACCGCTGCGTCCACAGCACGCCACCTACTCCCACCAAACCGTGGGCGAAGCCACACCAGGACCACCTGGAGTAGCAACCACAACAACATGACTGGACGAGGCAAAGGAGGCAAGGGACTTGGAAAGGGTGGCGCCAAGCGTCATCGTAAGGTGCTTCGTGACAACATCCAGGGTATCACCAAGCCCGCCATTCGTCGTCTAGCTCGGCGTGGAGGTGTTAAACGTATATCCGGCCTCATCTACGAGGAGACCCGCGGCGTCCTCAAGGTGTTTCTGGAGAACGTCATCCGTGACGCCGTCACCTACACCGAGCACGCAAAAAGGAAGACCGTCAACGCCATGGATGTGGTGTATGCCCTGAAACGGCAGGGCCGCACCCTTTATGGTTTTGGTGGTTAATCAACCTGATGGACGGGCGCACACCACCACCACCACCACGACAAACAAATATACGGACCTAATTTTAGGTCCACATTTAAATCGCTAAAGAGTTGGTTAGACACTGAGTAAATCGTTGAAAATATATCCAATAACATGATCCTCTCTAATTCTGGACTTGTGGTATGAGTATAGGTTGTGTGTGAACGTGTTGGAACCACTTCCTAATAATTGTCAGTCAGTCAGTCAGTCAACATTCACCTAACCTCCAGGTACCTCACCTAACTTCCTGTAGCGTCACCGAACCTCCCGAAATGTAACCCAATGTAGTTTATAATCTATCCTAACATGACATAACATAACCACGCACTATATTACTTCGGTAAGAGTAATGAGTTTTAATACACAAAGTTGCAGTTATCATTCATTCATACATACATACATACATACATACATACATACATACATAACATGCTAGTGGCAGGGGGGGATTGAAGTGAATTTTAGGAGGATAGAATAGGTGCAGTGGCTAAACAGCGCTTGCGTGAGGGACTTTAAGCAGCAACTCGCCTGGATGCGGCAGGATAGAGTCAGGTCAAGCGTCCGGTGCATTTTGGGTTCCGCCATGGTTTCTCAGTGTTTGGTCGGCTTGATTGTGTGTGTTGTTTTCTTGTTTGGAGGAAATGTCTTGGTATTCTTCTTCTTAGCTTGAAGTTGATTTTCTTCTAACTCTTCTCCTCTTGTTGTTCGTCTTCCTCGTGTCTGCTATCATTCTGTAAAGACTCTCTATATGTATGTAGGTATGAGTGAGTAACAGTTGCCGGTTACAGTGATACTTCATATTCGCTGGTGTTGTACTGTATGGCTTCGGTATTTCTTAATATACAAACGGCACCGTTAGGGGATTGAGGTATTTAAAAACCAGCCTGCATTACTTCTATATAGAAATAAATAATGTGGCTTGGACAATAATGACGACTACTCTCTCCTACCTTCCCCAAACAAGGGCTTTTCGAAAGTATACATTGGACACAAATGACTTAGTACATCATAAATTGGTGGTTTAACAAAAGCCCTCATTAGAGAAAGGTGAAGGAGCACACAGTGAACATACAGATTAATGTTTGCACGCGTAGATCATGTAAGGTGAGATGTTGAACACCAGACACGTAGTGTAGTAACTCCCTCACAGATGGCGTTATGAGGGGCCTGATGATGTAGCAGTTACCTCACAGATGGTGTTATGAGGAAATTCACATGATGATGCTGTAGCAAAACATTCACTACGTGTTGTCGTAGCATCTTGGGGACACCACGTGGTCGACATGACTCACTCATTCAAGTGGGTGAGGTGTGGTCCCAGGCCTCTCTATCGTGGAGTCTCAGGGGAAGTATAACTGGGTACCTGGGACCTCACTGTGTGAAGGTGGTTAGCTAGCTTGGGTAAGACTCAACTGCCGAGTTGTTTTTCACTGAGTTAAGCACTGTTCACCACTATTCATCACTGGTTCCATTCCTTGGCCAAATGAGATAGTACCTTATGGCAAGAACTTGTTGATAGTCCGCTGGGGAGGAGGGTTCAGGGGAGTGAGTTGGTATGGGCCAACATATAAATAATAATAATAATAATAATAATAATAATTAACGGTTTATTGAAAGAGCTTGGCAGCCAGAAGACTGAAAATATACAGTTACATATTTGGGGAATGGGTTACGAATTACAAATAATATACAAGTAACAGGAGTGACACAAATAAGACATATAATAACTAGCTGGGGAAAAGCTCAAACTACAGTTCATTTCAACATAGTGACAGTGCAAGGAGTAGTGTTTACTGGGAGTGAGTACACTGATTTATTACAAGTTATCGATAATTTTTACAATGGTTGGGACTGGGCTGTTCTTATAGAGATCAGTTCGTGCACGTATGGGCTGGATGCGGTTGTGGTGTCGAAGAGCAATTCTCGGACTAGGGATCTCAGGTGGTAGTAGGAGCCGGTGTCGGGGATGGTGTAGAAGCTTCTTACCAAATTTGCAGATGAGGTCGTGGTGATGGTCAGTGAGAGTCTAAAGGGTCGGTCAGTGTGTTGAGCGCTTCTTGATATGTGGAGTAGGAAGGGTAGAGAATACTCTTGCATGGCCTCTTTTGCACTTTTTCTAGGTGTTTACGTTGTGTGGCATTTAGGGAAGAAGACCAGGTGAGCTTGGGAAGTATGAATGTTGTGTAAACACTGAGGAGCTCGTGTGCAGGAACACCGAGGGACTTGAGTCGGCGTAGGAGGTGGAGACGGAAACTGGAGGATTTGATAACTTCACTGACGTGTGGTTTCTAATTTAGTTTGTTGTCTATATGTATGTGTGTGTGTGTGTGTATGTACTACTGTACTTTTTAGATCCTCCTACGCAACCTAACCTATTATAGTTAAGTATAGTAGGCTATACACTATTTTGTTAGTATGTGTTATAAAATGTAATTGCATGTTATTATTATTAATATTATTGTATGTGTGTGTGTGTGTGTGTGTGTGTAGTAGTAGTATTGGTATTGTGTGTGTTATTATTATTACATGCTAATATAATACTAAGTTGCCCATAGTTTCCTCCCAGAATGGAGGAAACACATTGGCGGCGGTGTTGTTTTATCACTCCCGCCCACGTTACTGATTCCTATTCACAGGCCAGAGCTGGCGGGCGGCGTGTTCACTGTGCCACGTTTTGTTTCCCCGTGGGCGTGCCGCTCGGCTGGGAGTAGGAGAATTTCATAAAAAAAAGGTTTGAGTGGAGAGCACACCTTTTCCTTCACATACAGTTATCTTAGACCATCTACTAGTATAATAGTTTGCAAAAAATACTCTACTATCTCTCTGGTTGCTATTTTTTTTTTTTTTTTGGACTTCTCATCAGATTGTGCATTCAACTAATATACACTATTAGTGTGTTTATTATTATGTTTTATAGTATTATTTCGTATAATATTGGGTAACACAATTAGAGTCACTAGTATAGTATATTATTGGGGTTTATAGCAGTTTGTGGTCTAATAGTATCATGCTTTATGAGTGGTGTTCTATGTAGTGATGATTAGGCAATAAAATATGCTTTGGGGGGTTTATAGCAGTTTTTGTGGTCTACTAGTATCATGCTTTATGGGTGGTGTTCTATGTAGTGATGATTAGGCCATAAAATATGCTTTTGGTTTATTGCTAACAAAATATACTTTGCTCTACCGCTGTAGTGCAAAACATGGTGAAAACATACACACCCGTTAATAAAGTATTGATGGGAAGAAGAAGTAAGAAGTAAGAGGTAAGAAGTAAGAGGTAAGAAGTAAGAGGTAAGAAGTAAGAAAGAAGAAGAAGAAAGAAGAAGAAAGAAGAAGACAGAAGTAATAAGAAGAAAGAACAAGAAAGAAAAATAAGAAGAAAGAAGTAAGAAAGAAGAAGAAGAAGAAGAAGAAGAAGAAGAAGAAGAAGAAGAAGAAGAAGAAGAAGAAGAAGAAGAAGAAGAAGAAGAAGAAGAAGAAGAAGAAGAAGAAGAAGAAGAAGAAGAAGAAGAAGTAAGAGGAAGAATTGTGGAGGGAATGAACAGTGAGACAATGTAAAGCGTTTCTGTTATTAATATATAATAAGACAATAGGAAAATATGTTGTTGTCTCTACCTGTATTATTACCTTTGCGATAGCATGGTTCAATTTTGGGAGGACATAGGAAGGAGCAGGAGGTGAGGAAGGGATTTGTAGTGGGAGAGATAGTGTCTGTGATCCTCGGGTCACCACTCCTCGGATTGTGTCAGTTCAAGTTTAGAAGCTCCAACAACTTTCCCTGAATACGAATTGGCAACCTTTCGATTTACAACAGGTACCTACTTACTGCTACAGTAGGTAGGTGAACAGGGACCAAGGGGGCTAGGAAGAGTGTCCAAACAACTTGCTCCTGCCTGCCTGTGTGATGTAGTCGTGGCACTACTATATTATTGAATGTGACACTGTCAAAGACTTCAGGCCACCTCACTTATTGTATCTTGAACTATGTCATTACTTCATTGAGGACATTACATTCTTGCTCTTTATCCCAAATTGGCTAGCCCACACTGGTAAATGTGTACTGTACTGTCAATGAATCTGATGTATTTCTTTGTGTATGAACCTGACTGAAAATAAGGTCGCCTCCCTTGCTGCTGCTGCTAAAGCTGCTTCTGCGCCCTTCTAAGTCCCGTTTAAGTCCCCCACCCCAGGCCCCCACAACCGCCCTTCACATCTACACCATTCAAAATCAATTTCACTCTATTTCCACAATACTATGCTAATTTGACGTAAAATAGAGTGTTATCCTGCAAACCGTTGATGTCGTATATTTCTCTCTTTAAGTGATATCCTGTGGCTCCGAAAGGAGCCTGTTTGGTTAGGTTGTCTTGTGTGAACGAACCTTGGGTTCTTATTTCTTCTCTGTCTTCTTGGGGAGGAGCACAGCTTGGATGTTAGGAAGGACACCCCCTTGGGCAATGGTGACTCCAGACAGGAGCTTGTTCAGCTCCTCGTCATTGCGAATGGCAAGCTGAAGATGACGTGGGATAATGCGGGTCTTCTTGTTGTCGCGGGCGGCGTTACCGGCCAGCTCGAGCACTTCTGCTGCCAGGTACTCCATGACGGCTGCAAGGTACACAGGGGCACCTGCACCAACGCGCTCAGCATAGTTGCCCTTACGCAAGAGACGGTGGATTCTACCAACGGGGAACTGGAGTCCGGCCCTGCTAGAACGGGACTTTGACTTGCCCTTCACTTTGCCTCCCTTGCCGCGTCCTGACATGTTGCTGCTGCTGCTTTTCGTGATAGGAGTTAAATTTCCGCCCGCCACCTTGGTCTTTTATACCAAGCTCAGGATCAGGCCAGGTGGCCGTCTCGCGGACCCAACCAATGTAAGAGAGCCGTAGCTGCAGCCAGTCTGATCCTGAGCGGCCCGCTCGGTATATAAGGAAAAGTTAGTCGGGCCAGTTTTCAATTCTCTCGCTCAGCGCCACGAGTAACTGTGCCGCCATGCCTCCCAAAACTTCCGGAAAGGCTGCCAAGAAGGCTGGAAAGGCCCAGAAGGCCATTGCCAAGGGTGACAAGAAGAAGAAGCGCAGGAGGAAGGAAAGCTACAGCATCTACATCTACAAGGTACTGAAGCAAGTGCACCCCGACACAGGAGTCTCCTCCAAAGCTATGTCCATCATGAACTCTTTCGTGAACGACATCTTCGAGCGCATCGCTGCCGAAGCTTCCCGCCTGGCGCACTACAACAAACGCTCCACCATTACAAGTCGGGAAATCCAGACAGCTGTCCGACTCTTGCTGCCCGGTGAACTGGCCAAGCATGCCGTGTCTGAGGGCACCAAGGCTGTCACCAAGTACACCTCTTCCAAGTAAGAGGTTACTTGTGCACAACAAACACGCCATCCCACTACTACAACTTAATCGGCTCCATCGGAGCCACAGTTACATGTTAAAGAGACAGTTACCGACAGTGATATATTGAGAGGGAAATAAATAAAAAAAAAATTATAATAATCTGCATTCCCTATTGGCGTAGAAACCGGACTAAATCGAAACATAATAAATAAATAAATAAATTCTGCGTGGAGTAGTTGTACACCCACTGCAAAGTGACATACATGGAGTGTGTTTGGGCTTCATTTCTTGTTTGCAGCATGCCTATTTCATGTAAAAAAAAAATTTATTTTATTTTATTGTATGTTCGTTTATTTTATTTATTTCTTTACTTACTTATTCTTTATATATTTATTTGTTACTAGCTCTTGTTTGTTGCACCCACCCACCTCCCGAATTGATGACCTACTATACAATCGTACCTCCACGAATGTTACCAACTTACCGTTAGGCGATTTGGGTAACCGAAATTAACGCTCTCCGTCCACCAACCATTTCGATTGTCATGAAAATTATCTTCAGAACAGTTCTTTGGCCCTGAGAAGGGCCGAGTTATAGATGTCTGGTAGGTTTTGTTGTGCTTTTTGTTTTTCCCCAAGGAAGAGGACTTAAGCACGCTCTCCGCGGCTGCGCCGGGCCAGCTGGATGTCCTTGGGCATGATGGTAACGCGCTTGGCGTGAATGGCACACAGGTTGGTGTCCTCGAAAAGACCCACCAGGGAAGCCTCAGAGGCTTCCTGCAGAGCCATGACGGCAGACGACTGGAAGCGCAGGTCAGTCTTGAAATCCTGGGCGATCTCACGCACCAGGCGCTGGAAGGGCAGCTTCCTGATGAGTAGCTCTGTGCTCTTCTGGTAACGACGGATCTCACGAAGGGCGACGGTTCCGGGCCTGTAACGATGGGGCTTCTTGACACCACCGGTGGCTGGGGCGGACTTGCGAGCTGCCTTGGTGGCAAGCTGCTTCCGTGGAGCCTTGCCTCCAGTGGACTTGCGGGCAGTCTGTTTAGTACGGGCCATCTCTACGACGAAATAGTCAATACGGGCGGCCCGGCAGGCGGGCGGGCTTATATACAGACATTCTCCACCTCAGTGGCCACCTCATTGGCCACGAGTGCCGCATGCGTCATCCGCAAGCTACGCCCCACCTCCAAGAGGGAGGGACGGCCTTGGATGAACGATACTACCGCTGCGTCCACAGCACGCCACCTACTCCCACCAAACCGTGGGCGAAGCCACACCAGGACCACCTGTCACCATGAACGGATACGAGCTTGTTAACGTGGCGCGGATACGTCCGGACACGCCGACCTGCCCCAAGAAACTAAACCTCCTAGTTCTCCAGAAGTTTTTCGAAGCTAATGGGATCGTGGGGGTCACCAAGGTAGAACGCCTAAAGCGCCATGGTGACATCAAGATCACCTTCGCCGAGATGGGCATGCCCGCTCAACTCGCGGAGATCCCAGACATCAACGGCATTCCTTTTAAAATGTTTGCCTTCATGTGGGACAACTTGAAGCTGGGTGTAATCTCCCACGCCGAAATTGCCCACATGGACAAAGCAGAGCTGAGTGAGCTCCTCAAGGAGCAGCAGCTCCAAGTTGTGAAGAAGCTGTCCGACACCACGGCCCTCATCGGACACCACTCCACCCTACCCAAGGAAGCTCAACTGGCGTGGGTAACTATGCCAGTCAAGCCCTACTGCAGACCGAAACGGTGTTACAAATGCCAGCACTATGGACACACTGTAAACAAGTGTGAGGCGCAGGAAGACACCTGCTCCATGTGTGGCAGCCCTGGACACCGCTACACGGCCTGCCCCAACACAGAGAAAAAATGCGTTGCCTGTGGTGGCCCACACTCCTCCGCCGACCGGACCTGCCCCAGATGGAAGGAGGAATGCAGGGTAGCCAAGGCTCGTCTTGAGAAAAAACTGAGCTACAAAGAGGCCCTCCTTGCTGTACGCTCCCAAGAAAAGAAAAAACCAGCAGTAAAGAAAAACCAAGATAAGAAAACTCAACAGAAGCAGCCCACCACACAGAACCAAGAACACCACGTGGCCCGTGGTGCTGAAGCCCACGCTGCCAGTGGTGCTGAAGCCCACGTGGTCAACCTCTCCCTCTCTGAATTCTTCCACACCTATGAGGACTTAAAATACGAGGAAGACGAACAAGAAGACCCAAACACAAACGAATGGACAATTCAAGAGAGCAAGAAGAGAAGGAGAGAGAGAAGAAAATCGACATCAAGCTAAGAAGACCAAGACATCCCCTCCACACAAGAAACCAAAACACAATCAAGCCGACCAAGCACTGAACATCCATTGCCCAACCCAACACGCACCTGACGCCTGACCTGACGCTTGACCTGACGCTTGACCTGACGCTTGACCTGACGCTAGCCTGGCCTTGTCTTGTCGCCTCCCTGCCGCGTCCAGCCGGGTTGTTGCTGCTGCCCCCATCTTATAATCCCTCACGCAAGCGGTGTTTAGCCACTGCATCTGTTCTCTCCTCCTAAAATTCACTTCAATCCTCCCTTTACTCTTCTCCTGAACCTCCTTCCCCCCTGTCACTAGCATTTTTCGATTCGATTCGGCGAAGCCACACCAGGACCACCTGTAGTAGCAACCACAACAACATGACTGGACGAGGCAAAGGAGGCAAGGGACTTGGAAAGGGTGGCGCCAAGCGTCATCGTAAGGTGCTTCGTGACAACATCCAGGGTATCACCAAGCCCGCCATTCGTCGTCTAGCTCGGCGTGGAGGTGTTAAACGTATATCCGGCCTCATCTACGAGGAGACCCGCGGCGTCCTCAAGGTGTTTCTGGAGAACGTCATCCGTGACGCCGTCACCTACACCGAGCACGCAAAAAGGAAGACCGTCACCGCCATGGATGTGGTGTATGCCCTGAAACGGCAGGGCCGCACCCTTTATGGTTTTGGTGGCTAATCAACCTGATGGACGGGCGCACACCACCACCACCACCACGACAAACAAATATACGGACCTAATTTTAGGTCCACATTTAAATCGCTAAAGAGTTGGTTAGACACTGAGTAAATCGTTGAAAATATATCCAATAACATGATCCTCTCTAATTCTGGACTTGTGGTATGAGTATAGGTTGTGTGTGAACGTGTTGGAACCACTTCCTAATAATTGTCAGTCAGTCAGTCAACATCCACCTAACCTCCAGGTACCTCACCTAACTTCCTGTAGCGTCACCGAACCTCACGAAATGTAACCCAATGTAGTTTATAATCTATCCTAACATGACATAACATAACCACGCACTATATTACTTCGGTAAGAGTAATGAGTTTTAATACGCAAAGTTGCAGTTAGCATTCATTCATACATACATACATACATACATACATAACATGCTAGTGGCAGGGGGGATTGAAGTGAATTTTAGGAGGATAGAATAGGTGCAGTGGCTAAACAGCGCTTGCGTGAGGGACTTTAAGCAGCAACTCGCCTGGATGCGGCAGGATAGAGTCAGGTCAAGCGTCCGGTGCATGTTGGGTTCCGCCATGGTTTCTCAGTGTTTGGTCGGCTTG
Source organism: Homarus americanus (assembly GCF_018991925.1). Lineage (NCBI taxonomy): Eukaryota > Metazoa > Arthropoda > Malacostraca > Decapoda > Nephropidae > Homarus > Homarus americanus. The sequence goes on along the minus strand of NW_024725462.1, from coordinate 4,547 downwards.
ATTGTGTGTGTGTTGTTTTCTTGTTTTGAGGAAATGTCTTGGTATTCTTCTTCTTAGCTTGAAGTTGATTTTCTTCTAACTCTTCTCCTCTTGTTGTTCGTCTTCCCCGTGTCTGCTATCATTCTGTAAAGACTCTATATATGTATGTAGGTATGAGTGAGTAACAGTTGCCGGTTACAGTGATACTTCATATTCGCTGGTGTTGTACTGTATGGCTTCGGTATTTCTTAATATACAAACGGCACCGTTAGGGGATTGAGGTATTTAAAAACCAGCCTACATTACTTATATATAGAAATAAATAATGTGGCTTGGACAATAATGACGACTACTCTCTCCTACCTAACCCAAACAAGGGCTTTTCGAAAGTATACATTGGACACAATTGACTTAGTACATACATTGGTGGTTTAAAAAAAGCCCTCATTAGAGAAAGGTGAAGGAGCACACAGTGAACATACAGATTAATGTTTGCACGCATAGATCATGTAAGGTGAGGTGTTGAACACCAGACACGTAGTGTAGTAACTCCCTCACAGATGGCGTTATGAGGGGCCTGAGGATGTAGCAGTTACCTCACAGATGGTGTTATGAGGAACTTCACATGATGATGCTGTAGCAAAACATTCACTACGTGGTGTCGTAGCATCTTGGGGACACCACGTGGTCCACATGACTCACTCCTTCAAGTGGGTGAGGTGTGGTCCCAGGCCTCTCTATCGTGGAGTCTCAGGGGAAGTATAACTGGGTACCTGGGACCTCACTGTGTGAAGGTGGTTAGCTAGCTTGGGTAAGACTCAACTGCCGAGTTGTTTTTCACTGAGTTAAGCACTGTTCACCACTATTCATCACTGGTTCCATTCCTTTGCCAAATGAGATAGTACCTTATGGCAAGAACTTGTTGATAGTCCGGTGGGGAGGAGGGTTCAGGGGAGTGAGTTGGTATCGGCCAACATATAAATAATAATAATAATAATAATTAACGGTTTATTGAAAGTGCTTGGCAGCCAGAAGGCTGAAAATATACAGTTACATATTTGGGGAATGGGTTACGAATTACAAATAATATACAAGTAACATGAGTGACACAAATAAAACATATAATAACTAGCTGGGGAAAAGCTCCAACTACAGTTCATTTCAACATAGTGACAGTGCAAGGAGTAGTGTTTACTGGGAGTGAGTACACTGATTTATTACAAGTTATCGATAATTTTTACAATGGTTGGGACTGGGCTGTTCTTATAGCGATCAGTTCGTGCACGTATGGGCTGGGCTGGATGCGGTTGTGGTGTCGAAGAGCAATTCTCGGACTAGGGATCTCAGATGGTAGTAGGAGCCGGTGTAGAAGCTTCTTACCAAATTGGCAGATGAGGTCGTGGTGATGGTCAGTGAGAGTCTAAAGGGTCGGTCAGTGTGTTGAGCGCTTCTTGATATGTGGAGTAGGAAGGGGAGAGAATAATCTTGCATGGCCTCTTTTGCACTTTTTCTAGGTGTTTACGTTGTGTGGCATTTAGGGAGGAAGACCAGGTGGAGGAGGCATAGGTGAGCTTGGGAAGTATGAATGTTGTGTAGACACTGAGGAGCTCGTGTGCAGGAACACCGAGGGACTTGAGTCGGCGTAGGAGGTGGAGACAGAAACTGGAGGATTTGATAACTTCACTGACGTGTGGTTTCTAATTTAGTTTGTTGTCTATATGTATGTGTGTGTGTGTGTGTGTGTGTGTGTGTGTGTGTATATACTACTGTACTTTTTAGATCCTCCTACGCAACCTAACCTATTATAGTTAAGTATAGTAGGCTATACACTATTTTGTTAGTATGTGTTATAAAATGAAATTGCATGTTATTATTATTAATATTATTATTATTAATATTATTATTATTATTATTATTAGTAGTAGTATTATTATTATTATTATTGTTATTATTATTACATGCTAATATATTACAAAGTTGCCCGCCAGATTTCCTCAGAGATGGGAGGAGCACATTGGCGGCGGTGTTGTTTATACTCCGCCCGATTACTGATTCCTATTCACCGAGCCAGAGCTGGCGGGCGGCGTGTTATGTGCCACGTTTTGTTTCCCATTGGGCGTACCGCTCAGCTGGGGAGTAGGAGATTTCATAAAAAGAAAGTTTGAGTGGAGAGCACACCTTTTCCTTCACATACAGTTATCTTAGACCATCTACTAGTATAATAGTTTGCACAAAAATACTCTACACTCTTTCTAGGTTATTGTTATGTTGTTTTTTTTTTTTTTGACTTCTCATCAGATTGTGCATTCAACTAATATACACTATTAGTGTGTTTATTATTATGTTTTATAGTATTATTTCGTATAATATTGGGTAACACAATTATAGTCACTAATATACACTATTAGTGTGTTTATTATTATGTTTTATAGTATTATTTCGTATAATATTGGGTAACACAATTATAGTCACTAGTATAGTTTATTATTGGGGTTTATAGCAGTTTGTGGTCTAATAGTATCATGCTTTATGAGTGGTGTTCTATGTAGTGATGATTAGGCAATAAAATATGCTTTGGGTGTTTATAGTAGTTTGTGGTCTACTAGTATCATGCTTTATGGGTGGTGTTCTATGTAGTGATGATTAGGCCATAAAATATGCTTTTGGTTTATTGCTAACAAAATATACTTTGCTCTACCGCTGTCGTGCAAAACATGGTGAAACTTACATACACCGTTAATAAAGTATTCATGGAAGAAGAAGAAGAAGAAGAAGAAGAAGAAGAAGAAGAAGAAGAAGTACGAGGAAGAATTGTGGAGGGAATGAACAGTGAGACAATGTAAAGCCTCCGGGATGGCGGCAGCGTTTCTGTTATTAATATATAATAAGACAATAGGAAAATATGTTGTTGTCTCTACCTGTATTATTACCTTTGCGATAGCATGGTTCAATTTTGGGAGGACAGAGGAAGGAGCAGGAGGTTAGGAAGGGAGAGATAGTGTCTGTGATCCTCGGGTCACCACTCCTCGGATTGTGTCAGTTCAAGTTTAGAAGCTCCAACAACTTTCCCTGAATACGAATTCGCAACCTTTCGATTTACAACAGGTACCTACTTACTGCTACAGTAGGTGAACAGGGACCAAGGGGGCTAGGAATAGTGTCCAAACAACTTGCTCCTGCCTGCCTGTGTGATGTAGTCGTGGCCACAATTAGGTTAGGATACCGACACATCTGGCAAGTTAGTAACGCTGTACCCATACCGGAACACTCAGCATGTAAACTTTGTGATACACCTTTAAAGCACTATATTATTGAATGTGACACTGTCAAAGACTTCAGGCCACCTCACTTATTGTATCTTGAACTATGTCATTACTTCATTGAGGACATTACATTCTTGCTGTTTATCCCAAATTGGCTAGCTAGCTAGCCCACACTGATTAGTCTACAATTACAATATGACTCCAATGTATGCTGCTGGTAAATGTGTACTGTCAATGAACCAGAGTGAAAATAAGGTCGCCTCCCTTGCTGCTGCTGCTAAAGCTGCTGCTGCTTCTTGCGCCCTTCTAAGTCCCGTTTAAGTCCCCCACCCCAGGCCCCCGCAGTACCCCTTCACATCTACACCATTCAAAAACATTTACACTCAATTTGCACAGAGTGTTATCCTGCAAAACGTTGATGTCGTATATTTCTCTCTTTAAGTGATATCCTGTGGCTCTGAAAGGAGCCTGTTTGGTTAGGTTGTCTTGTGTGAACGAACCTTGGGTTCTTATTTCTTCTCTGTCTTCTTGGGGAGGAGCACAGCTTGGATGTTAGGAAGGACACCCCCTTGGGCAATGGTGACTCCAGACAGGAGCTTGTTCAGCTCCTCGTCATTGCGAATGGCAAGCTGAAGATGACGCGGGATAATGCGGGTCTTCTTGTTGTCGCGGGCGGCGTTACCGGCCAGCTAGAGCACTTCTGCTGCCAGGTACTCCATGACGGCTGCAAGGTACACAGGGGCACCTGCACCAACACGCTCAGCATAGTTGCCTTTACGCAAGAGACGGTGGATCCTACCCACGGGGAACTGGAGTCCGGCCCTGCTAGAACGGGACTTTGACTTGCCCTTCACTTTGCCTCCCTTGCCGCGTCCTGACATGTTGCTGCTGCTGCTTTTCGTGATAGGAGTTAAATTTCCGCCCGCCACCTTGGTCTTTTATACCAAGCTCAGGATCAGGCCAGGTGGCCGTCTCGCGGACCCAACCAATGTAAGAGAGCCGTAGCTGCAGCCAGTCTGATCCTGAGCGGCCTGCTCGGTATATAAGGAAAAGTTAGTCGGGCCAGTTTTCAATTCTCTCGCTCCGCGCCACGAGTAACTGTGCCGCCATGCCTCCCAAAACTTCCGGAAAGGCTGCCAAGAAGGCTGGAAAGGCCCAGAAGGCCATTGCCAAGGGTGACAAGAAGAAGAAGCGCAGGAGGAAGGAAAGCTACAGCATCTACATCTACAAGGTACTGAAGCAAGTGCACCCCGACACAGGAGTCCCCTCCAAAGCTATGTCCATCATGAACTCTTTCGTGAACGA
>NW_024725461.1:15000-89138 GCF_018991925.1 Homarus americanus | reverse complement strand
AACACAACCCCACCTGACGCACCCACGTAAACACAACCCCACCTGACGCACCCCGTAAACACACCCACCTGACGCACCCGCGTAAACACAACCCCACCTGACGCACCCACGTAAACACAACCCCACCTGACGCACCCACGTAAACACAACACCCACCTGACGCACCCACGTAAACACAACCCCACCTGACCCACCCACGTAAACACAACACCCACCTGACGCACCCGCGTAAACACAACCCCACCTGACGCACCCACGTAAACACAACACCCAACGCACCCACGTAAACACAAACCCACCTGACGCACCACGTAAACACACCCCACCTGACGCACCCACGTAAACCAACCCACCTGACCCACCACAAACACAACCCCACCTGACGCACCCACGTAAACACAACCCCACCTGACGCACCCACGTAAACACAACACCCACCTGACCCACCCACAAACACAACACCCACCTGACGCACCCACGTAAACACAACCCCCACCACCCACCCACGTAAACACAACCCCACCTGACCACCCACGTAAACACAACCCCACCTGACCCACCCACGTAAACACAACACCCACCTGACGCACCCACGTAAACACAACACCCACCTGACGCACCCACGTAAACACACAACACCCACCTGACGCACCCACGTAAACACAACCCCACCTGACGCACCCACGTAAACACAACCCCCACCTGACCCACCCACGTAAACACAACACCCACCTGACGCACCCACGTAAACACAACACCACCTGACGCACCCACGTAAAACACAACCCCACTGACCCACCCACGTAAACACAACACCCACCTGACGCACCCACGTAAACACAACCCCACCTGACCCACCCACGTAAACACAACACCACCTGACGCACCCACGTAAACACAACACCCACCTGACGCACCCACGTAAACACAACACCCACCTGACGCACCCACGTAAACACAACCCCACCTGACCCACCCACGTAAACACAACACCCACCTGACGCACCCACGTAAACACAACCCCACCTGACGCACCCACGTAAACACAACACCCACCTGACGCACCCACGTAAACACAACCCCACCTGACGCACCCACGTAAACACAACACCCACCTGACGCACCCACGTAAACACAACACCCAACTGACCCACCCACGTAAACACAACCCCACCTGACCCACCCACGTAAACACAACACCCACCTGACCCACCCACGTAAACCACAACACCCACCTGACGCACCCACGTAAACACAACACCCCACCCTAACCACCCACCCCAACACCACCTGACACCCGTAAACACAACACCCACCTGACCCACCACATAACCAGCCCCTGACCCCACGAAACCTACCACCTGACGCACCCGTAAACACACCCACCTGACCCACCCGTAAACCCGGCACCACGCACCCGTAAACTGCCCCCACCTGACACCCGTAAACCAACACCCACCCCACCACCCGTAACCTGACCCACCTGACCCACCCGTAAACACCACCTGACGCCCCGTAAAAACCCACCCACCCACGTAAACACAACCCACCTGCACCGGACAACACCACCTCACCACGTAAACACAACCCCACCCACCAGACACCCGTAAACACACCACCTGACGCACCCACGTAAACCCACCTGACCCACCCGCGTAAAACAACACCCACCCTGACGCGCCCACGTAAACCTGACCCACCACAGGCGCGCCCGTAAACCAGCACCCGCCTGACGCACCCACGTGAAACCTGGCCCCACCCTGTTGCCACCCACGTAAAGCCTGGCCGCCCACTGACGCACGCCCACGTAGGCCTGGCCACCCACCTGTTGCGCCACGTAAACCCCTGGCACCCGCCTGAGCGCGCCACGTGAAGCCTGGCCGCCCACCTGACGCGCCCCGTAAGCCTGACCCCCACCCTGATCCCACCCGTGCAAACCTGGCCCCCACCTGACCACACCACGTGAGCCTGACGCCACCTGTTACCCACGTCAAACCCTGGCCACCCACCTGACGCGCCACGTAAACCTGACCCCCACCCTGACGCGCCCGTGACCTGACCCCCCCACCTGACGCGCCGTCAAAATAACGCCACCTGACGCCCATCGACCTGGCCACCACCACCAAGCGCGCCACGTAAACAACACCCACCTGAAGCACCCACGTAAACCTGGCCCACCTGACGCTTTCCCGTAAACCTGACTTCACCCTGACCGCTTCCACGTAAACCTGGCTTGCCACCTGAGCGCACCCGTAAATAGCCCCACCTGTTGCGCCCACGTGACACAACGCCACCTGTTGCCCACGTCGCGACCTGGCACCCACCTGACGCGCCCACGTAAACACCAGCCCCACCTGGCGCGCCCACGTAAACCTGGCCCCACCTGTTGCCACCCGTCGCGTGGCCGTCCTTACCGGCACCCCGTAAACCTGGCACCCACCTGAAGCCGCACCCGCATCGACTGACCCCACCTGACGCACCCACGTAAACCTGGCCCCACCTGGCCGTGGCCTGGCACTCCCACCTGACCGCGCCCCACGTGAGCCTGGCACCCACCTGGCGCGCCCGTGAAGCCTGACCCACCTGGTGCGCACCCACGTAAATGACCCACCCTGGTGTTTCCACCTGGCGCGCCCACGTCAAACCCAGCCCCACCTGACGCACCCACGTGAAGCCCGGCCGTCTGCCTGGCGCACTTACGTAAACCTGGCCCCTTGACGCACCCGGCCTTGCCACCTGAGCGCGCCCGCGTAAACCTGGCCACCTGACGCGCCCACGTAAACGCAAGCCCCACCTGACGCGCCCGTAAACCTGGCCTGTGCGCCGTGGCCTGACCCCCACCTGACCCACCCACGTCGAAGCCTGGCCCCCCACCTGACCCCACCCGTAAACCTGACACCCACCTGACGCGCCCACGTAAACCACAACGCCGCGGCGCGCCACGTAAAACTGGCGCCACCACCAGGCCGCGCCACGTCAGCCTGACCCCCACCTGACGCGCCACGTAAACACAGCCCATACAGGCGCGCCCGTAAAACCAACACCCACCTGACGCGCCCACGTCAAACCGCAACACCCACCTGGTAGCACCACGTCAAAGCCTGACCCACCACCACAATTTTGCGTCAGGCCGCAACCAATACCCGCCGACCCGCCCGTGGGCCTGACCCACCTGACGCGCCCGTAAACCCCTGACCCCCGCCTGACCCGCCCACGTGAGCTATTTTACCGGTACGCCCGTGGGCCTGAAAGCGCCACCTGTTGCGCCCGTGAGCCTGGCCCCCACCTGGTAGCGCCCACGTGAGCCTGGCACCCACCTGACGCCCCGCGTGGGCTGGCCCCCACCTGATAGCACCCGTGAGCGCAAGCCCCGCAGGCGCGCCACATCAAACCAACGCCACCTGACGCGCCCCATCGAGCACCCACCTGACGCGCCCGTAAGCCTGACCCCCCACCTGAGCCCACCCGTAAACCTGGCCGCCACCTGACGCGCCACGTCAGAGCCTGACGCCCACCCACCAGGCGCGCCCGCGTGCGACCATTTACCCTGTTGCCCACGTGACTATTACCTGACGCACCCGTAAACCAGCACCCACCTGACCCGCCGTCGCCCTGACCCCACCTGAGCGCGCCGTCAAACCAGCGCCGCCTGAGCGCGCCCACGTGGGCCTGGCACCCTGTTGCGCCCACATCAGGCCCACAGCCCCCTGACCCACCCGTAAACCTAGCCCCACCTGACGCGCCCACGTGAGCCACAACGCCACCTGACGCGCCCGTGGCTTCAGCCCCCCACCTGACGCGCCCACGTAAGCCTGGCCCTGGCGCACCCGTAAACCTGGCACCACCTGAGCCGCCACGTGAAACACCAACGCCACCTGGCGCACCCGCATCAAGCCTGGCCCCACCTGACGCTTCCCACGTGACAGCCTGGCGCCCACCCTGAGCGCGCCACGTGAGCCTGACGCCACCTGGGCGCGCCCGCGTGAGCCTGACCCCACCACGGCTCCCGCAAGCCTGACCCACCTGTTGGCACCCGCAGGCCTGGCGCCCGCCTGACGCCGCCCGCGTCAGGCCTGACACCCACCTGACGCGCCCGTGAAGCCTGGCACGCCCACCAGGCGCGCCCACGTAAAGCCTGACCCCACCTGAGCGCGCCACGTCAAACCTGGCCCACCTGACGCACCCACGTAAACCTGTTACCCTGAGCGCGCCACGTAAACACAACCCCCACCTGAGCGCGCCCACGTAAAACCCCTGGCCGCCCACCTGACCCACCCACGTAAACACACCCCCTGACCCACCCGTAAACACAACCCCCACCTGACGCACCACGTAAACAACGCCCACCTGACGCACCCGTAAACCAACCCCACCTGACGCACCCACGTAAACAACACCCACCTGACCCACCCACGTAAACACAACACCCACCTGACCACCCTAAACAACCCCACCTGACCCAAACACAACCGCCACCGACGCACCCACGTAAACAACCCCACCTGACACCCACGTAAACACAACCCCACCGACGCACCCACGTAAACACAACCCCCCCTGACCCACCCACGTAAACACAACACCCACCTGACCCACCGTAAACACAACACCCACCTGACGCACCCGTAAACACAACACCACCCTGACCCACCCACGTAAACACAACACCCACCTGACGCACCACGTAAACTACACCCACCTGACGCACCCACGTAAACACAACGCCACCTGACGCACCCACGTAAACAACACCCACCTGACGCACCCACGTAACCCCACCTGCCACCCACGTAAACCCCTGACCCACCCGTAAACGCAACACCCACCCCACCACGTAAACACAACCCCACCTGACGCACCCACGTAAACACAACACCCACCTGACGCACCCACGTAAACACAACACGCCCCCTAACCCACCCACGTAACAAAACCCACCTGACCCACCCGTAAAACCCCACCTGACGCACCCGTAAAGCTAACCCACCCTGACGCGCCCGTAAACCCAACACCCACCTGACCCACCCACGTAAACAAACCCACCTGAACCCACCCACGTAAACACAGCCCACACAGCGCACACGTAAACCCAACCCCACCTGACGCCCCCGTAAACCCCGGCCCACCTGACCCACCACGTAAACATAACCCACCCAATACCCACGTAAACCCAGCCCCACCTGACCACCCGTAAACACAACCCCACCTGACGCACCCACGTAACACAACCCCTGGCCCACCCACGTCACCAGCCACCTGACGCGCCCACGTAAACCCAACACCACCTGACCACCACGTAAACACAGCCCACCTGACCCACCCACGTAAACCAGACCTGACGCGCCCGTAAAGCCGCCCCACCTGACCCACCCACACACCACGAAACCTAGCCCCACCTGAGCCTGCCCGCGTAACCACCCCACCTGACCACGTAAACCCAACCCACCTGACCCACCCACGGCCTGGCCACCACCCACCCGTAGCAAGCCCCACCTGACCACCCGTAAACACAACCCCACCTGACGCACCCGTAAACACAACACCACCTGACCCCACCCGTAAACTAACCCCACCTGACCCACCCGTAAACCAACACCCACCGCCCACCACGTAAACCTGCCCCCACCTGACGCACCCTAACAACACCCACCTGCACCCACGTAAACCAGCCCCACCTGACGCACCCACGTAAACAACACCCACTGCCCACCCGTAAACACCGCCCCACCTGACGCACCCGTAAACACAACCCCGACCACCCACGTAAACACCCTGACCCACCGCGACGCACCCCACCTGACGCACCCGTAAACACACCCACCTGACACCCCACACCCACCCCAAACTGCACCCGTAAACACAACACCCACCTAACCACCCACGTAAACACAACACCCCACCTGACGCACCACGTAAACCAACCCCACCTGACGCACCCCGTAAACACCCCCCCGAGCACAACCCCCACCTGACGCACCCGTAAACAACACCCACCTGACCCCCACGTAAACGCCCCACCTGACGCCACGTAAACAACACCCACTGACCCACCCACGTAAACACAACACCCACCTGACGCACCCCGTAAACAACGCCCACCTGACCCACCCACGTAAACACACCCCACCTGACCCGTAACAACACCACCTGACGCACCCACGTAAACACAACCCACCTGACCACCCGTAAACACACCTGACGCACCCACGTAAACACAACCCCACCTGACCCACCACGTAAACACAACACCACCTGACACCCACGTAAACACAACACCCACCTGACGCACCCACGTAAACACAGCACACCTGACGCACCCACGTAAACACAACCTGACGCGCACCCGTAAACACAACACCCACCTGACGCCGTAAACACAACCCCACCTGACGCACCCACGTAAACACTGAAGATAAAACCTGTATTAAACCATTTACCACATCCAGCCCTCGTAAACAACAGTGAGTAACTCTTCACAACAAACCATAACTGGTGATGATCTGAGTGTCCGTAGTCGATGATTCTCGTAAATATCCGTAGTTGATGATTCTCGTAAATATCCATAGTTGATGATTCTAGTAAATATCCGTAGTTGATGATTCTCGTAAATATCCATGGTTGATGATTCTCGTAAATATCCATAGTTGATAATTCTCGTAAATATCCGTGGATTCGTAATATCCGTAGTTGATGATTCTCGTAAATATCCATGTTGATGATTCTCCATAATTCTCCTAAATATCCTATTGATGATTCTCGTAAATATCCGTAATTGATGATTCTCTAAATATCCATAGTTATATTCTCGTAAATATCCGTAGTTAATGATTCTCGTTCAATGGGATGTAATTTAGGTGACGCTAGCTAAGATCCTATCCATCTGTAGTAATTTTTTTTCATATTTTTCTGTTGTATTTATGTGAAATATTTTAAAGCTGATTAATTAATAGAGAATAAAGTTTGTAAGGATTCATAACATCACCTGTGAATTAGGTATGTAACTTTCACCTGATGATTAAAGTTAAGCTTAATGAATGATGGTTAATAACGTTTTACTAGTACCTCTTCTTTCCTCTCTCTCTCTCTCTCTCTAGTTCGGAGCGCCACCAGTGTTTGTTTAACCACCTCTCATAAGTGCTAAGATCAACTTAGTTTATCTGTCCTTCCCCCTAACTTCCTCCTCCTCCTCCCCCCTCTTCCCCTCCCTAACCCCTCCCCACCCCTAACGTACAATAAACACCATATATATGAACTAGATATTTTGGGTCACACATACTGTAATCAAGACTGTAGTTCTCTGGCATGTGACTGGCGTTGAGAATGCGTCTGGGTGAGTAAGGAACAGGGAGGGTCAGGAGGGGTGAGGGGATGAGAGTGATGGGGTGAGGGGTGATGAGATGAGTGAAGTGAGGGTGGGAAATGAGGTGGGGGTGAGGGCTTTATATATAGAAGAGGAGCAGAGTATAGGATTCTTAGGCACATAAATAACATAATTCACTTATTAATTGAATCATGTATCTCATTCTATATAAATAATTGGTTGTATTAATTTGTTATTGAATTATTGGTTGAGTTTTTTCGGGTATTTTTTTCGATTTTTTTCGATTTTTTTTGAAATTTAGTAATGGTAAGAAATGAGGAGTATGATAATCAGCCTAATAAAACAAATTTAACACAGCACTAACCTGAAACTACCCTCACCCTACTACACCCTAACACCCTCACAGTACACAGTTCTCAGGTGACGGGTGAACAAACCCTCAATTCCCGAATCACAAGACCCACTGAATCGTCCAATAAGTTCTTAGAATTCTCGTAGGATCGTCCGTTAGAATGTGAAAATGCATCTGATTGGCTGATTTAAGTTGCGATAGGAAGGTGGATTACAATAGGGTTCGTGAGTTTGATTTTGGGGTGGTAAATGGAGATCTAAGGACGCATCTGATTGGTGGAATATGTTATGTCATGATGTTACATTCTCAAACGATCGTATTTTTTTGTAGTGATGATATGAAAATGTATCTGATTGGCTCTCTAAATTACAATAGACATACATACATACATACATACATACATACACACACACACACACACACATACCATACTAACAATGTCGACACAATTGACCTGAGATTCGACCGCGTAATAAGATATTTTACTCAATTAAAAGAGACAAAATTCCTCTAACATCACAAATCTCTGAGAATTGAAAACCAGTCCATCCCGACACCCGACAATTTTTTTCCCCTCTTCTCTTCCCGACCGATCGGTAATGTTGTCCAGTTGTCCAAAGAGGTTCTTTTCCTTGCCCCGATCCCCACCCGACCCCTCACCGACCCCCACCGACCTCACCGACCCTCCTGACACATCTTCCCTAACCCCTCATCCCCTGACCTCTCCCCACCTCCACCCCTACTACATCCCTTGACCCTTCCCCACCACGACCTCGGCCCTCACCCCTCCAATCCCCGACCCGACAATTTAAATTTCATACGACTGAATGAAAGAGTTACGGTATTCTAAAAAAGCATTCCAAGGTGGATTTGTCCCGAGCAACTTCTGATAAACCCGACCTCTCCCCCTCCTTCTTCCCCCTCCCCCTTCCTCCTCTTCTTTCAAACACGAATCAGATAAATGCGGTCTCTCTTTTCCTCTAACGCCGCCAAACTCCTGTAAATCCTTCTACAGGAGACTCCTTCAGGTTGAATCTCTGTGCTGTGAGAACCTCTAGCACCGTCGGTAACCTCTAGATTCATAGTGATGATGTTACTTACCTTAGTGATGTGCTAACCTAACCTAACCTAACCTAAACTAACCTTAACTAACCTAACCTAACCTAAACTAACCTTAACTAACCTAACCTAACCTAAACCTTAACTAACCTAACCTAACCTAAACTAACCTAACCAACTCACTAACGAACTAATTCCCTTAACTGAAACATAAATAAACACAAAATTCGCCAACTATTATTTTTTACAATAACTAATAAACTGTGAATATAAATTACACTTACAATACACTCACAATACACTCACAATACACTCACAATACACTCACAATACACTCACAATACACTTACAATACACTCACAATACACTCACAATACACTTACAATACACTCATACTTACAATACACTCTGGTCAAATTACCCAGCATCCACTCATTATATATTTGTCAAGTGTGTAATAACGTCTCATAAGTGGTTATACCCCATACCTGAGGATATTTGCTTACGTGTATGCCGTTTATTAATTAGTTAACTATGCCCACCTGTGTGTATAGAAGCGTTTGATATATTACAGGTAAAGGTTGTAGGATTGTATTAACTTAAGACCCTGTTATTGTTGTTGTTATTATGATTGTTGTTGTTATTATTATTGTTGTTGTTGTTATTGTAATTGTTGTATTATTTTTTCAACAACAACAACAACAACAACAGCAACAACAACAACAACAATCGAATTCTTTAAATAAACAAAAAAAATTAATCTACTCGCCGTCAACAGATTAGATCACGTGAGGAATTTATTTTATATATCACTGAAAAAGACAGAAAAAAAGACGGAAAGGGACGAAAAAATATGAATCTCAACTAAACACAAAAAAACAAGTACCAGTTACTATTTTTTCTTTCCCTTACATCTCGCCTTAAATAATCTGATTCACCCAAGGAAGAAAAGAGTTCAAAGTTCAATGGATGTGAATTAACTCTAGAATAGTGTTCAGTGGAGGTGAACGTCCTATCTGTTGTCTGTTTGTCTGTGGGTGTTTTTTCTGGGATTTTTATAATGTGGTTTAGAGAAGTAATGGTACACTCTGGCAACTGGATGAATGGCGGGTCAAGATTGTATCCGAAATGGAAGAGTGTTGTTGTTTTGTTGTGGTGGTGGTGGTAGCTGTTGTGGTGTTGGTGGTTGTTGTTGTTGTGGTGGTGGTGGTGGTTGTTGTTGTGGTGTTGGTGGTTGTTGTTGCGGTGGTGGTTGTTGTTGTTGTTGTTTTGTTGTGGTGGTGGTGGTGGTGTTGGTGGTGGTGGTAGTTGTTGTTGTGGTGGTGGTGGTAGTTGTTGTTGTGGGTGGTGGTGGTAGTTGGTGGTAGTGGTGGTAGTTGTTGTTATGGTGGTGGTGGTAGTTGTTGTGGGTGGTGGTAGTTGTTGTTGTGGTGGTGGTAGGTTGTTGTGGTGGTGGTGGTAAGAAGTAGTGGTAGTGTAGTGGTAGTAGTAGTGGTAGTAGTAGTGGTAGTAGTGGTAGTACCTTTCCCACACACACTTTCCCAGATTCTCTTCCATTTATGATTCTATTTCTATACCAATTGACCTTAATGACTGAACCACCCAATTAAGGTCTAGATGTTATTGTTATTTATTGCACCATTAAATAACCAACAAAGAAATAAACACACTTAAAAAACATAAAACAAAACAAACAAACACAAACAAACAAACAACCAAACAAACACAAACAAACACACAACCAAACAAATAAACAACCAAACAAACAAACACACAACCAACCAAGCAAATAAACAACCAAACAAAAACAAACACAACAAATAAAGCACAAAAGGAGTCGGTGGTTGAGGGTCACAAACAGGACCTTTGTAAGACCCTGATGAACCCCTGAGATAGTCTTAAGACCATTAATAAGACGTGATGAAGCCCTGATAATACGGTACTGGACCTGAGAGAGAGAGAGGGAGGAGAGAGGAGGGGGAGAGGGGGAGAGAGAGAGAGAGAGAGAGAGAGAGCAGAAGAAAAGGTAGAGAGAAAAGAGAAGAAAAAAAAAGGGAGAAAGTGAGAGAGAGAAACAGAGAGAGAGAGAGAATTAAGTGAGACGGAGAGAGAGAGATATAGATAGATAGATAGATAGACAGACAGATAGATAGACAGACAGATAGATAGATAGATAGATAGATAGATAGATAGATAGGGCAGGCAAAACAATAACCTCAAACAACACACACACACACACACACACACAAAAGGCCCATTTAATCACCATTAGCCAATAATAAACCCCCATTTAGAGGTAATAACGACCTAAGAACCAACCAGATTCTTTCAGATACGGGCCAGACTCACGATGGCTCAGGGCTGGGACCTTAACCCTCCCTAAAATGTCTTTATTTATCTTATTTTAGTCTATAATATAATCAAAATAATTTAAATAATATGTAAATTTACCCTCAGATTCTATTTTAATTTAATTGTATTTTATAATTAATTGATGATGAAAATTTATAGTTATTTTAGGGTATGATCATGTCAACCAAACGAGGAGGATACGACTATGATCATGTCAACGAAAAAGAGAAGAGGAGGAAGAAGGTAAAGAGGAAAGGAGGAAGGAGGGAAGGAGGAAAAGAGGAAAGGAGGAAGAGAGGAAAGGAGGAAAAGAGGAAAAGGAGGAGAGAAGGAAAGAGGAAAGGAGGGAGAGAAAAAGAGGAAAGGAGGAAGAGAGGGAAGGAGGAAAAGAGGAAAGGAGGAAGAGAGGGAAAGGAGGAAAAGAGGAAAGGAGGAGAGAAGGAAAAGAGGAAAGGAGGAAGAGAGGAAGGAGGAAAGAAGGAAAGGAGGAGAGGGAGAATAAGGAAAAAAGGAAAGGAGGAGAGAAGGAAAGGAGGAAGAGAGGGAAGGAGGAGGAGAAAGGGTCAGGGAAATATAGGAGGACAATGAGGTATTATCAGACCATCTCTGAGTCGTTGGGAGAATGCAGTGCTGGAGGCGACACACACCCTCCAGGTATGTGAACCAGCCAGTAAATCCTTCCATTACTTAGCCGGCTTGATGGGGGGGTGATGGGGGGGGGTGATGGGGAGGATGGGTGATGGGGGGGGGTGATGGGAGGATGGGTGATGGGGAGGAGGGGAAGGAAATAATTGAATTTTTGTGGATCTGGTCCCTGTCTCATCCATCCACGCGTGCTTACAGATAGACAGACAGACAGACATTCAGACAGACAGACAGACAGACAGACAGTACTTAATTATAACAACCTAATAATAATAATAATAATAATAATGCACAATGATCATTCTCTCTCTCCAGGTAGGTAGACCTACCCTAAGCATCACCTGCCTCACAGCTGCTCCCTGCCAGGTACCTATGACCACCTGTAAAGGAAGGATAAAGGGATTAGGCTGTTACAGGTGTGTTTTAGGGATTTCGAGGAGGATTTTGGGGGTGATTTTTGGGGATTTAGGGATTTTTATTCAGTTTTATTTTGATATTTGAAGGAATTTTATGAAAAAAAATACACTATCTATCTATCTATCTATTCATCCATCCACCATCCACCCACCCATCCATCCATCCACCCACCCATCCACCCACCCACCCACCCACCCATCCACCCAACCACCCACCCACCCACCCACCCACCCACCCACCCATCCATCCATCCATCCATCCATCCATCCATCCATCCACCCACCCATCCACCCACCCATCCACCCACCCATCCACCCACCCATCCATCCACCCACCCATCCACCCACCCATCCATCCACCCATCCATCCATCCACCCATCCATCCATCCATCCACTCACTCACTCCACTAGGCAGGTAAGTACATGCAGGTGCGACACCATACAAGTCATTAAGTACTCAGCCTTCAGACGTCAACAAACTGAGAGGAAGAAAACAATGTAGAAATCCCATTAAGAATCAAAAGGCAAGAGCTGTCTGTCTTTCTGTCTGTCTGTCTGTTACACGATCCTCTGTCTGTCTGTCTGTCTGTATGTCTGCCTGTCTGTCTGTCTGATGCCCATAGACACACTCCTTCCTCCTAGCCAGCTCTCTTTCTCTCACCCCCTCCCCCTCTCTTATCTCTCTCATCATCCTCCTCTCTCACCCTCCCCCTCTCTTACTCTCTCTCATCATCCTCCTCTCACCCCTCCCCCCTCTCTTCTCTCATCACCCCCTCTCACCCCCCTCTCTTACTCTCTCCTCATCATCACCCCTCTCTTACTCTCTCTCATCATCCCCCTCTCACCCCCTCCCCTTCTCTCCTTCTCACCACCCATCCTATGGAAGGGACTATTGTGACGTCAGGTGAATAACGAGGAGCTAAAAGGTACGCCAAAAGAGGAGGCAAGAAACAATGGCCGCTCATAACACTAATCCATTTCACCTTCAGGAAAATCACTTACTGGTGTCTGTAGAGGTAGAGAAGCTTACCGAAATATTGCCTCCCTTTGTTGTGGTAATGGTGTGTGATTTGTTATACCTGGGAGCTGTAGGCAGGTAAGTCTCAGGTGAGGTTGGTTTGGGTAGGTGGGGTAGGTTTGAGGTGAGGGAGGTTTGAGGTGGTAGGTTTGAGGTGAGGCAGGTTTAGGTGAGGCAGGTTTGGTGAGGTAGGTTTGAGGTGAGGCAGGTTTGAGGTGGAGGTTTGAGGTGGGGTAGGTTTGGACAGGTGAGAGAGGTTTGGATAGGTGAGGTGGGTTTGGACAGGTGTGGTAGGTTTGGACAGGTGGGGTAGGTTTGGACAGTTGGGGTAGGTTTGAGCAGGTCAGGTAGGTATGAACACGAGGCATCAAAGGGTAAAAAATCCAGGGTGAACTTTGGTGGGAAACATCAAAAATTTGTTTGTTTTGATGATGCGATGTAAAAAAAAAAAAAACGAGGAAACATTTGGCGGGAATAAAAACAACAATATTTATCGTTTATATATAAATTAAAAAAAGAACGTGTTTGTTTCGACGTCAGCCCCCCACACACACACACAGACCATCCTCCTGCCCCCCTTTCTGACACAGGTAGCTCCATTAACAGGTAAGCATAAGTGTGCCTCTCGTCAGGCTGAGTGGGGCGAGAGATTGTGATCGAGACGTCTTAGCAAATGGTATACAGTGACCATTGTCTTTGTGTGTGTGTGTTTGTGTGTGTGTGTGTGTGTGTGTGTGTTTGTTTAATATACTCTTACCAGAAGCGAAAAATTATACTAAAAATAATAATAATAATTGTATATCATCACCGCCACCATCATCACCACCACCATCATCACCACCACCGCCGCCGCCACCACCATTATCATCACCACCGCCATCATCATCATCATCATCATTAAGTCTTCAAGGTTGTTAATGACGATAGACTCATAAGATCCTAGTTAAAGGGAACAAGGGAAGTATTTCGTATGCAAATTAGGTTCAACTGGAATGAGTCGTATTGCATAAATTATTACCATTAATTTGAACGTAAAGTTGAGCCCACCGTCTGTCTGTCTGTAACTGCTGGAGAAGACAGATGAGCGGAACTTAGAGAGAGTGTGAAGCGACGCACCATGCATATTAATCTGTGTGTGTGTGTGTGGTGTGTGTGTGTTGTGTGTGTGTGTGTGTGTGTGTGTGTGTGTGTGTGTGTGTGTGTGTGTGTGTGTGTGTGTGTGTGTGTGTGTGTGTGTGTGTGTGTGTCAATTGAATTTTAATCTGCTTATTTCCTGATAACTAAACACACGCCACCTGAGGGTTAAGGATCAGATTAGTTATCGATTAAGTTAGACTAAAGCTTTCTTACGTTAGCGTTGGGATGATTAACATTAAGGTGGCTGACGGGTTAATCCAGGTGATCTGATATTGGATGTGGTATAGCTCTCTCTTCCCTTCCTCACCTCTTAGGGTCAAAGTTCATATCGCACTTATGTTCAGGAATTATTTATGTAAGTAAATTTACATAAACAGTATATATATATATTATTTTTTCCCTTGTGTCTGTCTGTTCTCTCTTTTTATGTGTATGTGTGTTTTGTGTGCGTGTGTGTAGGTGTGTGTGTGTGTGTGTGTGTGTGTGACCCTCTTCACACCCTCACTCTCTCCCACAGCACCTCCCCTTCCCCCTTAAACCACACCTCCCTTCCCCAAATCCCCTCCTTTTAAACCACACCTCCCTTCCTTAAACCCACACCTCCCTTCCCTTAAACCACACCTCCCTTTCCCTTAAACCACACCTCCCATTCTCCTTAAACCACACCTCCCTCCCCTAAAACCACACCTCCCTTTCCTTAAAACCCCCCTTTCCTTAAACCCTCCCACCTTAAACTTCCCCTCCCTTTCCTTAAACCCACACCTCCCTTCTCTTAAACCACACCTCCCTTTCCCTTAAACCACACCTCCTTCCTTAAACCACAACTCCCTTCCCCTTAAACCACACCTCCCCTTTCCCTAAACCACCTCCCCTTTCCTTAAACCACACCTCCTTCCTTAAACCACACCTCCCCTTTCCTTAAACCACACACCCCTACCCTTAAACCCCCTTAAAAACCAAAACAATACTGCCCTCCAACCCAAGTTAAATGCACCTGAGATAGACAAGAACCTCTCAATTAAGTGAAAACAAAAGCAGACCGGAATTAGATATCCATTATCTCAACCGGACTTAACAGTTATCTCCACCTCAAACACAACCAGTAACTAAACAAAAGAGCTGGCGCATGTTGGGTGTGTGGGCGTCTTTAACACACACCACACACACACACACACCGCTCCTGGATAGCATTTAATGGTATGTTTACGAGACAGGAATTGCTTCACTCTCAGCTACCGTCATTATACACAGAGATGGACTCATTATACACAGAGATGGACTCATTATACACAGAGATGGACTCATTATACACAGAGAGGGCTCATTATACAAGAGGGACTCATTATACACAGAGAGGGCTCATTATACACAGAGGGACTCATCATACACAGAGGGCTCATTATACACAGAGGGACTCATTATACACAGAGAGGACTCATTATACACAGAGAGGGACTCATTCATGAGAGAGGGACTTAGGTGAGGCTAGACCAAGTGTCTCGGGACCTAACCTAACCTAACCTAAACTAAACTAACCTAACCTGCTGTGGGGGATTTTTTCTTAAAGGGGTCTGTCTGTCTGCCTGTCTGTCTGTCTGTCTGTCTGTCTGTCTGTCTGTCTGTCTGTCTGTCTGTCTGTCTCTCGTTCTCTCTGTCTATATCTATTTATCTCTCTCTCTCTCTCTCTCTCTCTCTCTCTCTCACCAGCCGATTATAGGATATTGAATAATGTATAAGACCGGTGAAGGAATGTTACACCAGGGAGCATCCGTGTGTCGGGAGTCGAACCCTTGAAGCATCGTTGTGAAGCCTCGAACCCCGGTACTATTACTGACTTGAAACCTTCTCTAGGCAGTATTCGAATCCAGGATGATCAACACCCAGAGCTGACATCAACACCAAGGCTGACATCAACACCCAAGGCTGACATCAATACAAGATGGTCTTATTCTGTATCAATACCTAGGGATCTTACTCTGCCTGACAACACCAAAGCTGACATCACTACAAGGCTGACATCAACATATAGAAGGTCTTATTCTACCTGACATCAATCCCAGAGGTCACACTTCAGCTGACCCTTATTGAGGTCACGTTCTCTGACTTAAAACTTCACATCTCGTACTCTCCCCCCCTGAGCACACCTGTAATTACCTGAGTAAATGGATTACGTCCAGAGTTTGGGACTACTTAGGTACTGATTGGCCTAGACACTATAAGCGGTTGGTTTAGAAATCAATTTTTCACGAGATGATAAAGATAGTGGTGGATGGGGTTGGTGGGGTGGATAAGGTGGATGGAGTGGTTGGGTCATAGCAACTCTCATCTGTTACCGTCAGCTGGGATATCCTCAGTACTCGTCTATTGAAAGTACTCGTAGAAGTACTCGCCCTATCAGTACTCGTCCTAGCCAAGTACTCGTCCCAGCCAAGTACTCGCTATCCCAGTACTCGTCTAATCAAGTACTCGTCCCAACAAGTACTCGTCCCAACCTAACCTAACGCACTAACGAAATTTTAATCCTGAAACAAAAAAATTCACCTTGTCAAGACCTACACGAAACAACAACACCAAACAACAACAACAAATAAACAAATGAACATCAAACAAAAACATCACTATTATTGTTTATCTATTTTTAACTCAGATACTAACAAAATCCATGAATTATCTCAGATACTCCATAGATCTTACCCACAAGAGAATGACGACTATTAATGACGTCTGTAATCTATTTAGTATTACTCCTGTATGAATATTAGCGATTCGAGAGAGACTGATTCTAATCTGATCTGATTTAGATTATAAGGTATATAACGTTATAAGGTATATTACATCTCCATCTCTGGCCCTGAATTGATATAGGCCTATGGTTTTTTTATTTAATTTATATAGGCCTATGGTTTTTATTTAATTTATATAGGTCTATGGTTTTATTTAATTTATATAGGCCTATGGTTTTATTTAATTTATGTAGGTTTATGGTTTTTATTTAATTTATATAGGCCTATGGGTTTTATTTAATTTATATAGGCCTATGATATCTACGTATCTACCTATTTTAATATCTTCCTACCTATGTCTATATTTACTTACCTCCTCTAGAAACACATAAGGCAAAGGGTGTTCTCAGACGCATCCTATTAGCTGTTAGTCTATGTAGTAATGAACTATCTGAGACACGCCCACCCCTCATTAGGGTCCACGCAGTTAGCCTTGAGATGCAGTCAATTGGGTTATTTGGCTGTATACCGAATCGTCTTGGATGCGTGAGTGACAGCCGAAGGTTAGGTGGTGGAGGGTGTGGAGGGGTGGTGGAGGGTGGGGAGGATGGGAGATGGGTTTGTGTGATGGTGGGGAAGGAAGGAGAGGGTAGGAGGAGGAACCTGTGTGATGGGGGGTCTTGTGGTATAAGGAGAGGAACTATCTAGGTGAGAGAACAAAGAATGAAAGGTGAGAAAGTGAGAAATATGGGGGGGAGGTGAGGGGACTACTAGCCGGATGGAGGGATAGGTAGAAGAGGAGGGATAGGTAGGAGAGAGGCTGTCATATGCCGCAATCATAGACTTTCACCGTCTTTCAAAATTTAGTAAGTGGTCCTGTGAGATAACCACCAGACTGGCTCTAATTTTGTATCATTTGTATTTCTATTTTTCCACCTCTATTTCATTATTTATTCTACATTACCTCCTGATGTTTATAGTAATTAAATATATCAATATAGCCAGTCAATAGGTTAGGTTAAGTTAAGTTAGGTTAAGTTTGGTTAGGTCAGGTTAAGTTATTTTACTTTTACGATGACGATAATATGTTTAACCTTGTCTTGCTCCGGCCCTCTTTGGCTACCGTGGTCGGGCAGTAGGGGTGAACGTCTCGTAGGTAATTGGTCTAATTTTGTTCTTATGGCGTGAGAAGCTAAAGCGCAGTGGTCAATTAAGGGACTTTGATGCAGTAATGGATGGGTGTGGTTGTGTGGGGAGGAGGATGGTTGTGTAAGGGGTGAGGAATGGTTGTGTAAGGGGTGAGGGAGGAATGGTTGTGTAAGGGGGTGAGGGAGGATGGTTGTGTAGGGGTGAGGGAGGGGATGGTTGTGTAAGGGGGTGAGGAGGATGGTTGTGTAAGGGGGTGAGGGAGGAGGTTGTGTCAGGGTGAGGAGGGGGATGGTTGTGTAGGGGGTGAGGAGGGATGGTTGTGTAAGGGGTGAGGTGAGGTATGGTTGTGTAGGGGGATGGGGGTGGAGATGACTGTGTAGGGGTGAAGGAGGAGATTATAGTGTAGGGATGAGGGAGGAGGTGGTTAAGTGGGGTAGAAGAGGCCCTGACAGTCACCTGGATCTCGGTACAGGTGACAGGGGCAGGTGACAGAAATAACAGTCAAAATGGCCCTTCATTATCCCTCTAATGGCCCTATTATTAATAATCTCTCCAAGGTGGGCCATTGTAAGAGACAACAAGTGACGCGATAATGAAAGCAATTCTCAGCTCTGCCCCCTGACCCTGATACCCCTGATCCCCCTGACCCCCTGATCACCCCTGACCCCACAACCCAAAAGAGCCCTTTCACTAACCTTCACTAATCATCTTCACACCATCATCTCCTTCATATTTCTCTAAGCCAACAAAATATAAAAAATATCAATTAATACCAAGTGAAATCAAGCTAAAGTTATAGGTCATTTTTAATATAATTCATACACCTTTATGATGATTATAGTCCCAAGGTATTAATGGGGTATTATAGGAAGTCTTATGATAATAATATTTTACATAGAAAGTAAACCCCAAGTCGTAACTACTTCGTGTGTGTGTGTGTGTGTGTGTGTGTGTGTGTGTGTTAAATCGAATATGTGTACGTATTGGTTCCATATGTGTTACCTACATGTGTATATTTGTCTAATCTCCACGTGAAATAAACTAGGGTGTCTAATCTCCACGTGAAATAAACTAGGTGTCTAATCTCCACGTGAAATAAACTAGGGTGTCCAATCATCACGTGAAATAAACTAGGTGTCTAATCTCCGTGAAATAAACTAGGTGTCTAATCTCGTGAAATAAACTAGGGTGTCTAATCATCACGTGAAATAAACTAGGTGTCTAATCATCACGTGAAATAAACTAAGGTGTCTAATCTCCACGTGAAATAAACTAGGGTGTCTAATCTCCCGTGAAATAAACTAGGGTGTCTAATCTCCACGTGAAATAAACTAGGGTGTCTAATCATCACGTGAAATAAACTAGGTGTCTAATCATCACGTGAAATAAACTAGGGTGTCTAATCTCCCGTGAAATAAACTAGGTGTCTAATCATCACGTGAAATAAACTAGGGTGTCTAATCATCACGTGAAATAAACTAGGGTGTCTAATCTCCCGTGAAATAAACTAGGGTGTCTAATCTCCGTGAAAAATAAACTAGGGTGTCTAATCTTCACGTGAAATAAACTAAGTGTCTAATCATCACGTGAGAAATAAACTAGGGTGTCTAATCTCCGTGAAATAAATAGGGTGTCTAATCATCACGTGAAATAAACTAGAATGTCTAATCATCACGTGAAATAAACTAGGTGTCTAATCTTCACGTGAAATAAACTAGGGTGTCTAATCTCCACGTGAAATAAACTAGGGTGTCTAATCATCACGTGAAATAAACTAGGGTGTCTAATCTCCACGTGAAATAAACTAGGGTGTCTAATCTTCGTGAAATAAACTAGGTGTCTAATCTCCACGTGAAATAAACTAGAAGTGTCTAATCATCACGTGAAATAAACCAAGGTGTCTAATCATCACGTGAAATAAACTAGGGTGTCTAATCTCCACGTGAAATAAACTAGGTGTCTAATCTCACGTGAAATAAACTAGGGTGTCTAATCATCACGTGAAATAAACTAGGGTGTCTAATCATCACGTGAAATAAACTAGGGTGTCTAATCTCCGTGAAATAAACTAGGGTGTCTAATCATCACGTGAAATAAACTAGGGTATCTATTCATGAAATAAACTAGGGTGTCTAATCATCACGTGAAATAAACTAGGGTGTCTAATCATCACGTGAAATAAACTAGGGTGTCTAATCTTCGTGAAATAAACTAGGGTGTCTAATCTCACGTGAAATAAACTAGGGTATCTAATCATCGTGAAATAAACTAGGTGTCTAATCTCCACGGAAATAAACTAGGTGTCTAATCATCACGTAGAAATAAACTAGGAGTGTCTAATCATCACGTGAAATAAACTAAGGTGTCTAATCTCCACGTGAAATAAACTAGGGTGTCTAATCATCACGTAAGAAATAAACTCGGTGTCTAATCTTCACGTGAAATAAACTAGAATTGTTAATCTCCGTGAAATAAACTAGGGTGTCTAATCATCACGTGAAATAAACTAGGGTGTCTAATCATCACGTGAAATAAACTAGGGTGTCTAATCATCACGTGAAATAAACTAGGTTGTCTAATCTCCACGTGAAATAAACTAGGGTGTCTAATCTCACGTGAAATAAACTAGGGTGTCTAATCTCCCGTGAAATAAACTAGGGTGTCTAATCTTCACGTAATCCAGCTGAGAAACATTTAAATCCGACAATTTCACAAACCATCCAGCTGTCCCGAGCCATAACCACTACCTGACCTAAATAACTAAATTAAACTCAATTACCCAATTAACCCTACAGTCGTACAGTTGTAAGCCTCATTCCTGTACCTTAGGGCTTCAGTAGTCTCTCTCTGAGTCTCTGGTGAGTATGAGGGTATGGTTAGGTTAGGTTAGGGTTTTTGGTAATATATATATATAGACATAGATGCAAATAAGATATAAACCTAACCAATCAGGTCAATAGGCCTATGGAGACCCCACAATCTGAATGATTTCTTTGAAAGGATATGAAACTCAGGATTACCAGACATACACACTGACATAGGAAGTGTTATAACGACGCCCTCATAGGCTATATCCCCCCCTCCTATCACCCTACCCCCCTCCTTCTACCCCTTCCCCACCTCATCACCAACAACCCCTTTCCCCAACCTCCCTCCACACCCCTTAAACCCTTATCACCCCCTTATCACCCCCTTTATCACCCCCCTTCCCCTTTGTTTGTTTTATCTCAGTCAAGTTAATAGGGCGGTGTGTGTGTGTGTGTGTGTGTGTGTGCGTGTGTGTGTGAAAGAAAGCTAAAGAAGAGTGAAAATATTGGTCTGAAATCACGTGTACTTTTTTTTCAATTCTCAGATAGATTTGTCAAGGGCATGTGAGCTGTACTGATAGTATCGTTGGTATGTGGCCAGTCACCGCCCATACCATCACCCACCCACCCACCCACCCAGTTACCTATACCACCCACTGATATTCTATTCCCCACCCAACACCCACCCCCGCCCACACCATCACCACCACCACCCACCAACCAATTTAAATTAGTTCTTGAATCATTTTTCGTTTTTAGTTTTACTGTTATCATTATCATCACCATCATCATCATCCATCATCATCATCATCATCATCATCATCATCATCATCATCCTCTAATAAATAACTCAAGATAATTACTAAACGAAAAATATAAGAAAAAATACAAAAATCACAAATTACAAAAATAATGAAAAAACACAAAAAATCGTAACTTACATAAAAAATAACTTACGATAAAATAAGTTGTAAATCACGTAAGACCGAAAAAAACTAGAAAATTATGAGAAAATTTTAAATCGGAAAATAAATCGTAAATTACAAGAGAAAATGTAATCGTGGGAGGAGACTAAAGTAATTACGATTCAATTTTTTAGTTTTCTTTCTTGTAAATCATAATAATTGTGGTAGAAAAGAATAGTTAATGATGGTGGTGATAAACATTAGTATGAGAGGTGGATGATCGTGTTTGTTTACGATTGTGGTAGTGATTGTGGTTGTTTGACGGGTTAGTGATTGTGGTTATTGTTTGTCTGATGGTGGTTGGTTAATATTATGTCTTGGTGGTGGGTGTGTGTGTGTGTGTGTGTTTTACCCTAAAGGTCAACCCTGGAGTTAATCGTGATCTCTGACCCCACCACCACGACCACACCTCTGCCACATCACCACGACCACACCTCTACCACATCACCACACTAGGCCTACACCACCACGAACACCCCTCTACCACATCACCACACTAGGCCTACCACCACGACCACACCTCTGCCACATCACCACACTAGGCCTACACCACCACCACGACACTCCCACATCACCACACTAGGCCTACACCACGACACCTCTACCACATCACCACACTAGGCCTACACCACTACCCAGCCCACACGGCACCTCAGGCATGGTGTAGCTCACGTATAGCTAAGAGACACGCACCTCCTGCTAGTTGTATTAACCGATATGTAGATGAGGCGACGAAAGAGTAAGCCTAGGGAGGGGCATGTTACTAGGGTACAGGAAGGGGGTGGGGTGGTGGGGTGAGTGGTGGTGGTGGGTGAAGGTGATGGGTGAAGCTAGGGGGTGAGGGTGAAGAAGCTAAGGTGAGGAGAAGCTAAGGGGTGAGGGGAGAAACTAAGGAGGTGAGGGAAGAAGCCAAGGGGGTGAGGGAGAAACCTTAAGGGGTGAGGGGCTAGGGGGTGAGGGGAGAAACTAAGGGGTGAGGAAGAAGCTAAGGTGGTGAGGGGAGCTAAGGGGTGAGGGAGTGACGGTGAGGTAAAGTAATCAATCACAAGGGTGTGGTCCCCGGGGTGACTGACTGACTGAAGCAAGAGAATGACGCATAACGTACAGGACGCATACGCATATACGCACTACACTCCAAAGACCACAATAGGCTAGAAGACATAGGCAACCAATAGAGAATGACGCAAAGAATGACGCATAACGTACAGGACCCATACATAAACGCACTACGCTCTATAAAGGGGCTGCGTAAAGGGCACTGAGGAGGCTGGTAGGGACATTGTGGGGAAAGAGTTCTTGTAGGAGACACAAACAGAGGGTGATGGATGGGGTGCACGTCACTCAGTCCAGCAGGGGGAGGGGTAGTGAGGAAGAGACGGTAGGGGTACTGTCATGACCCTACAGCCATGACACTTTCCCCCTCTTCCACACACTCCTCCTCTCCTACACCCTCAACATCCTCACACACTCTACCCCACACCCTCACACACCCTTACACACCCCTACCCCCCTCTCCCTGTCAACCCTCACATATTAACGTGTTATATACTCGGTCTAACCTCCTTAGTCTGCAACCAAAACAGCCCTGAGACAGACAGACAGACAATGAGAGACAGACAGAGAGAAACAGAGTGAGAAGAGCAATAGAAAGATAATAACAAAGAGGGTGGGGACAAATAGACACACTGAGAAAGAGAGAGAATTATATCGAACAGAAAGTGAAAAAAGAAGAACACACACACACACACACACACACACGCACACGCACGCGCACACACACACACACACACACGCACTCACACACGCACACACACACACACACACACCGGATTTATAAACAGCTTGAATATATTATGCTTACGAATCACAATACGACAACTTTCTAAACCAGAGACGATACAGTAACTCGCCGTGTTTGTTGATGTCCTCAGGTGAGTTACGTGGACTACGAACCTAAGAATATTTATATCTCAAGGAACGAACTGAGTAATTATTTCTCATATACTCGATACATCATTAGAGATATATAATTATTTAATATATTTACTCAATTATGAATATTAATATATACGTATACATATATAAAGCTATCTGTATCAACTAATGTTTACTCTGACGAAAAAACAATCCATTTTGTTTTTTATTTCTCGTTTTAATGTTTTTTCGGTGTTTTTTTTCTAAGAGGTGAATATTTAGTTGGTGTAACACACCTAACCTCAAGACAAACAGCTGTGTAACTACAACGTTTTAATCACTTTTCCCTGTTTACAGCCAACAGCTCTTCTGAAGTCTGCTGTAAACACACACCGCCTCTACGTGTTGTTGGAACCCGCTGTTTATTTACTTTCGTATTCGTAATTACTTCGTTATAATAAAAAAATTCTATTGTAATATTTCTCTTTTTATATTGTTTTCTTTCTGACTTTTAGGTATAAACTGAGTTGATTATTATTTACAAGGATATGAAGTTACGGTGAAAATTAAAGACTCTTACGTTATTGGAACCTTTGTTTATTAGTGAGATGAGATGAGATTAAAGTAAGGGTATTTAATCATCAGGAGAATTTACCTGGAATGCCTAATCTTCAGGTGATCCCAATAGGGTACCGCCATAACAGACTGAGACAGTGAATTAAGAGAAAAAAAGGTGCATTTTCGTGTACGTTTGATAGGCCTAAGATGTCAACTCCATACGCTTCACTTCTCTTGATGTAGGTAAGGGGAAAAGGGGGATAGAAAGGGAGGGGGGAAAAGAGGAGGAAGGGGAGAGGGAGGAAGGAGAAGGAGGAAGGGAGGAAGGAAGGAGGGGGAGTTCCATGGTGCTATCAATCCAATATCACACTTGTTGTTCACTTGTTACTTAGGCCTAGAAGGGTTGAACGTTCGTGGGTGTAATCCTTTTTGTCGGGAGGACTGAGGGAGGAGAGATGGGAGGTGGTGGGGAGGGATAGGAGGGAGAGAGGAGGGGGAGGGAGGTGAGTGAGATGAAGGAGGGTAATGGATTGGTGGTGACGGGGGGGGAAGGGAGAGGATAAGGAAGGAAGAGAAGGAAGGAAGAAGAATAAATAACAGAGAAATGAAGAGAATAAGAAAAATTAAACTCAAGGAAGAAGGAAGGAAGAAGGAGGCGAAGACAGAGAACCAGGGATGGAGAAGGAATAGAAAGGAGAGAGAAGGATAAAGTAAGAGACTGAATGAAGGAGGAGAAGAAGAGGGAGGATGGAACAGGAGGTAGGCTGGCACGGAACAGGAGGTAGGCTGGCACACACCTATAGCCTATCCACCAGCAATACTCGTTTGTGTACACTGTGTGAGTTATTTAATTGCCTCACAGTGATAACCTTCGCCCTCTGGCTCCTCATTTAAGCCATTAAACTGTATCCTATTTCTCATCTGGTACATTTAGAGACATTTATTTCTCATCTCTACAAAATCTTTTATATTTCACTCAAAAACCTCCTAAAATTCTCTTGTGATCATCTCCCAGTCTACAGTGATCAACTTGCTCTAACCTGATTTGTAGCATCTCTCTCTCTCTCTCTCTCTTGTTACCTCACCACCTCACCTACTGTATAGTCAAAGTCTGGCACTGCTCAACCCGCCTGGAAATAATATTGTTAAGTGTGTGTGTGTGTGTGTGTGCGCGTGCGTGGCACCTCAGACACATTATACTCTCAGCTTCTACAGCAAGAGATCAGTTATAATGGAAGAGAGAGAGAGAGAGAGAGAGAGAGAGAGAGAATAATCATTTGCATAAGTAATCCTTGTAACAGTAGTGACCACGGCTTCTCTCCCCCCTCCTCTCCCTCCCTCCCCTCCTCCCTCCTCCTCCCTCCTCTCCTCCTCCTCCTCCTCTCCCCCCTCCTCTCCCTCCCTCCTCCTCCCCTCCCCCATCACAAGGCAATTGAATATGCAACACAGGTAACAGGTGTCAGTCATACCTGTGTGTTGATGAAGGATAGTGACCCCCTCCCCCCTTGCCTGAATATCAATGATGGCCTTAATGCAGTTCCCCCCCCCCCCCCCCCCCCCCCCCTCTCTCCCCTCCACCTCATCGAAAAAAATCTCCTTTGTAAACATCAAAGGCATATTCATCACCAATTAGTCTCAAATAAATGTATTTAAGACGCGTGACTCTAACCTTGACCCTACGTCTTTAACCCTGCCAATTGCCCATTTTACACTGCCATTGGCTGATTCTTACGTTATCCTTAGCCAATCCCTGCCTTGATTCTAACGTCATTCTAGCTAATCCGACACTCCTATTGGTTGAGGGTTCCTTCTCGCCAGCCAATCCCGAGATGTCGTGATTCGTGATTGGTTGGCTGTGTCAGGTCATATATATTATACGAGTCAGAGTTTCTAAAATACAATGAATATTGTAGTGGTGGTGGGACTCTGTCTCTCTCTTTATACTTTCTCCCTCTCTTTCTCTCTCCTTATTTCTGTCTTTCATACTTTCTCTATTCTCTTAATTACTGTTTTCTTACTTTCTCTCTTCTCTTAATTACTGTCTTATTTACTTTCTCTCCCTTATTTCTGCCTTTCATACTTTCTCTCTTTCTCTCTGTCTCTCTTTTCTTACTTTCTCTCTCAAAACACGACAACCCTTTCGTTAGTGTCGTCACCACGGAAGGGCACCCAGACCGAGACACCTCGGCTGAGACAACTGAACTGGAATGGTATGTGAGGTCTTATATATAGAGATCGTTAAAGCTATCCCTTCCACCCCTACCCCCACCCCTACCCCCCATACCCCTGGATCTGGAGTCTTGGGGGGGTGGAAATAGATAAGGTAGATGATCAGATAATAAGGATTACCTACAGATTAGCCACCTAGTTTATTTCACCTGAGATTAAACACCCTAATGCTATCTGGGGGAGGGGGGTTAGGTTGGAGTTAGGTTAAGGATTGTATCAAACGTGACCATCATCTGAAGAATGAACGGTCAGTCTCAGTTTATGTCATCTCTATTTCTGTCTCCCTCCTCACTTCTTCCCGTCCCAATCTCTCTCTCTCTCCCTCACTCCTTCTTCCCGTTCAATCCCTCTCTCCCTCACTCACTTCTTTCCGTTCCAATCTCTCCTCCCTCCTCACTTCTTTCCGTCCCAATCACTCTCCCTCCCTCACTCACTTCTTCCCGTCCCAATCTCTCTCTCTCCTCATCATCTTCCCGTTCCAATCTCTACTCTCCCTCACTCCTCCCTTCCCGTTCAATCTCTCTCTCGCCCTCACTCACTTCTTCCGTCCCAATCTCTCTCTCCCTCACTCACTTCTTCCCGTCCCAATCTCTCTCCTCACTCACTTCTTCCCTGTTCCAATCTCTCTCTCCCTCCTCACTTCTTCCCGTCCCAATCTCTCCCTCCACTCACTTCTTCCCGTCCCAATCTCCTCTCCCTCACTCACTTCTTCCGTCCCAATCTCTCTCTCCCTCATTCACTTCTTCCGTCCCAATCTCTCTCCTCACACTTCTTCCCGTTCAATCTCTCTCTCTCACCACTTCTTCCCGTCCCAATCCTCCTCCTCCTCACTCGTCTTCCCGTCAATCCTCTCTCCTCACTCACTTCTTCCCGTCCCAATCTCTCTCTCCTCACTCACTTCTTCCGTCCCAATCTCTCTCTCCTCACTCACTTCTTCCCGTCCCAATCTCTCTCTCCTCCCGTCTTCCGTCCCCATCTATCTCTCTCACTCACTTCTTCCGTCCCAATCTCTCTCCCTCACTCACTTCTTCCCGTCCCAATCTCTCTCTCCTCACTCACTTCTTCCCGTCCCAATCTCTCTCTCCCCTCACCTCCTTCTTCCAAGTCCCAATCTCTCTCTCTCCCTCACTCACTTCTTCCTGTTCAACCTCTACTCTCCCTCACTCACTTCTTCCGTCCCGACTCTCTCTCCCTCCTCACTTCTTCCTGTCCCAATCTCTCTCCTCACTCACTTCTTCCCGTTCCAATCTCTCTCCTCACTCACTTCTTCCGTCCCAATCTCTCTCGCCCTCACTCACTTCTTCCGTCCCAATCTCTCTCTCCTCCTCACTTCTTCCTGTTCAATCTCTACTCTCCCTCACTCACTTCTTTCCGTCCCAATCTCTCGCCCTCACTCCATCTTCCTGTTCCAATCTCTCTCTCCCTCACTCCACTTCTTCCCGTCCCAATCTCTCTCCTCCACTCACTTCTTCCTGTCCCAATCTCTCTCCCTCACTCACTTCTTCCTGTCCCAATCTCTCTCTCTCCCTCCACTGATACCTCCTCAACATCCTCCTTCGTCCCAATCCTACACCTAAGGATTCAACAGGAAATCAAACTGGTTCTTTACCTCTAACAAAAATATAAGATTCATATAGATTCTTAAGTTATTGTCCCCGTTACTATAAGCTAAGGAGACCTACTTATATAAGAAAGAGAATAAGAAACACAAAAGAGAAGATAAAGGAGAAGAACTAGAGGCGAGGATGGACACCTAACAGGAGAGAGGGTGTGGTGATCATTATCATAGTTCCCCCTCACAGCATAACATTACCTGAACCCGTGAAGTCATTTGCGAACACCCATGACGCTCGTTTTCTTTAGTCCCATCGTAATTCCTGACTCACACATTATCCTCTAAAACTTGCTAACTTCTATCATAACTAACTTTAATGGGGGTAAAATAATAAACTAGAATAAATATTGAGGTTTTTCTTTACCTATAGTTTGATTGTTGTTGATGTGTATCTTGCCTGAAAAGAACGATCATCTATCATCCGTTTGTCTTTATAACTGACCAGCGAATGTTTAGTCCCTCCTGGAAAAAACAAGAAGAAAAAAAACGACTGACAAAGAAACCCATTACCAAAACTCAAACATAGTTCCTAAACCGGATATTTACTTTTTTTCTCGTACTTTTTACTCCCAAACGTCTAAACCAAACATTATCTGTCGTTTGAGGGAGAGCTCTACCTATTTACTACGCTTTAACAAACTATCGTATCCAGTGGCGGCTCTGCATAGGGCTGCAGTCCCCCAGACACTCACTGCCAGGCGGATGATTCTTTAGAGAGACAGCTCAATAATACACTACCAACAAATATATCATTTTTAGTTATTTAATTATTTTCAATACGTTGCTAAGTGAATTTTCATTAAAATCACGCAAAACTCACTTCTACGCAAAACAAAACCTATCGATAAATAACAAGTATCTACATCATGGTTTCATTATAAATATACCGTTTAATTAACACCATTGTCTATAAACACAGAAACAAGAATTACCTTCGACGATAAACCAGTTTATATTTAAAGATGGCGCTACTTGTTTACAAACATACTAATATCTCATCCAATCACCACCCTAACAAGTCTTATTAAAACCAATAAACAAAACCCCCCAAATATTATAAATTACTATCACACATTATTTATCATAACTTACATTCACTATACACTAATTCACAAATATAACGTAATATAAAATAAATATGGTGATTATTTAAAAAGTTTTTTACAAGACCAGGGAGGAAGACTTGCGGTGTTTCAATATTTATGGTTTGGTAATCACATATGGAGGGACAAGCCGGGACTCAGGGGATGGTTGTTAAATATTGACTCAGGTGGACTTTGTAAATTACGGAGACGAAAAAAAAAATGAAAGAGTGACGGACAGACAAGACGAAAGATAAACAGATAGACAGAAAGAAATGCTAAAGATATTGTGTATCACTGAGCTAATAACTAGTAATATTTAGCGGGTGTAATAGGTTGGAATAAATATTAGAAATTAAGAGAACACCTAAACAACATACTACACTAGAATACAACCCCTCCTTTAATAACACCAGTACAGTATAGGGGCGAGAAGGAGAAGCCAGAGTAACCTGCCTTAACATCAGACACCGTGAAGAGATCGTGACTAATGTTGAACTCACGTGTGACAAGGTAAAGCCATTTGTATTGTTTATGTTGTGAATATTCGACACTTCTTTTGGGTGGGGAGGTTTAAAGAATCTGTCTGTCTCTCTGCCTGTCTGTCTGCCCTCTCTCTCTGTCATTCTGTCCGCCTCTCTCTCTCTCGCTCTCCCACACACACACACACACACCAACCCTCTCCTCCCCTACACGTCAGCTGACCTCATAAAAGCACGTAAGGAACGCCCACCTGAGCTCATAAACTTAATCAAGGAACACCTAGATAGTCTCCTACACCTGCTAACGGCAAACTGGATCTGGGGTTTACAACACGTGTACAGATTGCAGGGGAGATTGCACGACAACTCCTATTGCAGCACCTGTTAGTTGAATATTGCCTTTCTGGAGTGCCCACGTCAAGAGGAAGGAGGAGGAAGAGAAAGGGGAGGAAAGAAAGAGGTGGAACGGAGGGGGAAGGAAGGGAGAAAAGAGGTGGAAGGGACAGGAAAGAAGGGGAAGGAGAAAGAGGTGGAAGGAAGGAAAAGAAGGAAGGGACAGAAGAAAGGAGGCAGAAAGAAAGGGAAGGAGAAGAATGAAATACCTACAATATATACAGTGTTCGTTCATACGTCCGTCTGTGAGGTTGTCCACGCGATAACTCGGACAGATATTGATGGATTTCAATCTAACTCGGTATGTGGTTATTTCCCAACCAGATCTCAGACGAGTTTGATAATTCAGTGTCTTGTGTCGTTACTGTGTCGTTATGGTTCCCTGGGTGTTACTGTTGCGAGACGGAAAGACTTGGTCACCTGTGTTGGGTTAGGTTAGTTACTACTTATGTGAGGTGAGGTTAGGTAAGG
Source organism: Homarus americanus (assembly GCF_018991925.1). Taxonomy (NCBI): domain Eukaryota; kingdom Metazoa; phylum Arthropoda; class Malacostraca; order Decapoda; family Nephropidae; genus Homarus; species Homarus americanus. Next base: position 58,449 of record NW_024725461.1, on the reverse strand, counting down.
TTCTGTAGGGTTTGGTTATGTTAGGGTTAGGTGGCCTCCCAAACCAAGAGAGATATCAAAGAGTCATGTGGCCCTGAGGAACAACACAATGAAGTATTTACGAGTTGAAAAACATCCTGGACAGCTAATTAAATGTTGATGCTAGCAGTTCCGTTGATGACTCAGGCCGCTTGTTTCCTACCCAAGACCCGGATGTGATAAAAATCGTAACGTTGATTCTCCTCCTCCTGACAGATATGCCAGCGTGTATAACTGATTCACTTAAGCTATGACCCAAGGACTGAGTCCCAAAAGTTCGTAAGTTTAATTTTATTCTTAACTAGAGATGCACAAGCGTATATAACTTGTTCACTTAAGGATTTCAAAAGTTCATTCACAAAAGTTCATAAGCTAAAATTTTCTTAACTGGAGATAAAAAGAAACGAATATAACATGTTCACTGAAGTTTCAAAAGTTAATTCACCACAGTTCGTGGTGATAAATTTTCTTTCTTAATTAGAGAGACACCCCCACCCCCACTCTCTCTCCTCACTTCACTTTTTCCTCACCTCACTTCCCACCCCCACTCTCTCACCTGCCCACTCTCCCACCTCCCCCCACTCTTCCCCCCCCCCACTCTCCCCCACCCCCTCTCCCCACCCCACCCCCCACTCCCCACCCCTCCTCCCCCACCCCCTCTTTCCCCCCCCCCTCCCCACCCCACCTCCACCCCCCCACTCTCCCCACCCCCTCTCTCCCCCACCCCCCTCTCTCTCCCCCACCCCCACTCTCTCACCCCCACTCTCCCCCACCCTCCACTCTCCCCCACCCCCACTCCTCCCCCACCCCCTCTCCCCACTCTCCCACCCCCACTCTCCCCACCCCCACCTCCTCCCCACCCCCCACTCCCCTCTCCCCCACCTCCACTCTCCCCCCACCCCCTCCCTCTCCCCCACCTCCTCTCCCCCACCCCCTCTCTCCCCACCCCACCCCACCCCCCCACCCCCCACTCTCACCCCCTCTCCTCTCCCCCCCACCCCCTCCCTCCCCCACCCCCTCTCTCCCCACCCCCCTCTCCCCACCCCCACCTCCCCTCACCCTCCACTCTCACCCACACCTCCCCACCCCCACCCCCCACACCCCCACCTCTCCCCACCCCCCACTCTCCCACCCCCACTCTCACCCCTCCATTCCCCCCACCTCCACTCTCCCCACACCTCCACTCCCCCACCCAATCTCACTCCCCACCCCCTCACCCCACCACTCTCCCCACCCCCACCTTCACCCCACTCTCCCACCTCCCCCCCCACCCCCCCCACCTCCCAACCCACTCAAGCCACACATAAAATGTGTACAAGGTAGCAACAATCACCCATTAACACGTTTTACAGCCCAATTGTACTGACTCACCCATCCCAACCCACCCAACCCAGCCCCACCAGTGGACACTGTCCCCTTATCACTTTGGGTTAAGGGGTAGGAATGTCAGTAAAGGGGTGTGGTGTGGATAGGGGTGTGGGGTGTGGTGTGGATGAGGGGTGTGGGGTGTGGTGGGGTAAGAGGGTGTGGGGTGGTGGAGGAGAGGTGTGTGGGTGTGGTGGGGGTAAGGAGGGGGATAGTGGATGAGGGGTGTGTGGGGTGTGGGTGAAGAGGTGTGTGGGGTGGAGTGGATATGTGTGGGGGTGTGGATGAGGGGTGTGTGGTGTGATGAGGTGTGGTGTGGGGAAGAGGGGTGTGGGTGTGGTGGATGAGGGTGTGGGGTGTGGTGGGGAAGAGGGGTGTGTGGGGTGTGAGTGGATAAGGAGGTGTGGGGTATGGTGGATAAGACAGGTTGGGTATGGTGGGGTATGATAAGACAGTGTGTGGGTATGGTGGATAAGACAGTGTGGGTATGGTGGATAAGACAGTGTGTGGGTATGGTGTGGATAAGACAGGTGTGTGGGTATTGTGGATAAGAAGTGTGTGGGTATGGTGTGGATAAGACAGTGTGTGGGAAGTGGTGGATAAGCATGGTGTGGGTAAGGAGGATATGTGGGGTATGGTGGATAAGACAGTGTGTGGGTATGGTGGATAAGACAGTGTGTGGGTATGGTGGATAAGATGTGTGGGTGTGTGATAAGACAGTGAGTGATAAGACAGTGTGTGGTATGGGTGTGGATAAGACAGTGTGTGGTATGGTGGATAAGACAGTGTGTGGGTATGGTGTGGATAAGACAGTGTGTGGGTATGGTGTGGGTATGGTGGATAAGACAGTGTGTGTGGGTATGTGGGTATGGTGTGGATAAGACAGTGTGGGGTATGGTGTGGATAAGACAGTGTGTGTGGGTATGGTGTGGATAAGCATGTGTGTGGTATGGTGTGATAAGACAGTGTGGGTATGGTGTGGATAAGACAGTGTGTGGGTGGTGGATAAGACAGTGTGTGGGTATGGTGTATAAGATATGTGGGTATGGATAAGACAGGTGGGTATGGTGGATAAGACAGTGTGGGTATGGTGATAAGACAGTGTGGGTATGGTGTGGATAAGACAGTGTGTGGGTATGGTGTATAAGACAGTGTGTGGGTATGGTGTGATAAGACAGTGTAGTGTGGGTAGGTGGTGGATAAGACAGTGTGTGGGTGTATACAGTGTGTGGGTATGGTGTGGATAAGACAGTGTGTGGGTATGGTGTGGGTATGGTGTGGATGTATGGGTTGTTTGATATTTCAGATACGAGAAAAAATGCTGGCAACTTAATGTGACGTCAGGGTTAATATTATTGTGATCATCAGTTGTCAACATTGGATCATTTAATTTCATTGTAGTAAAAAATTTCCAATTATTGTCACGTGGTCGACCAAAACAATAATATTTACCATGACGTCATATCAGGGCTACCAGCATGATTTTGTTTACACTCGCCCCCGATATAAAGAACACATATTACCAAAGCAGTTTAGTGGTTTATTATCGTTTAAATTATAATATTTTGTGATTATTACTTAGATGATTATTGAAAGAAATACGATAGATGATTAATAAAATATTTTCGAGTTTATTGGTGATATTAAACAAGTTTTTATCTATTTAACTATATTGGATCAACAAAAGCAAGAGAGAGTTAAGGGTGATATGCCACACCCCCCCTCGGCGTGACATAATGACCCCCACTTGAGAACTGTTCCCCGTTCCAGTCTTCTTTGACAGACAACGATTTAACGGTTCACCTTAACAACCATTATCCTTCTTTTGAAATGTCGTCTAGAAGGTAAGAAACATATTTTCACCAGCGGACATCTTTAACCAGGAGGGTTAAAGGTCTCGCTACGTGACGTTAGTACCCCCCAACGTGACTTTTGGACCCCCTACCGTGACGTAATGACCCCCCGCCGCTGTTCTCGGCTTAACATAGTATCCAGAGCCGGTGTCGCACCCTTCACCCGTGTCTGTGATGGTGACCTTTAAGGTAACTCGGGCAGAAGGGTTGGTAATACTGTAATGGTTGATAAAGTAGAGAATTATCGTGGAAAATAGGCTGTAAAATAGGCTGTAAAATAGACCGTTAATGGAATGTTTTACCAATTTTGTCTCTATCCTCTTTCCCTCCCTTCCTCTCTCACTTCCATCTCCCCCTTCCCTCCATTCTTCCTTCCTCCCCTCTTCCCTACTTCATCCTCCTACTTCTCTCACCCACCACTCTCCTCCTCCTCCCTCAACCCATCCTTACCTCCTCCTCCCCCTCCTCCTCCTCCTCCTCCTCCTCCTCTTCCTCCACCCTTCCAACTTCTGCTCCTTTTCCTCCTCTTCCTCAACTTACATAACCACCCTATCATCCTTCTCCCTCACCCACCTACCCTCCCTCACCCCCCCCCCTCTGCTCACCACAGTGTCAACAAACATACTGACTCAGCAGACAGCAGACAATTAACATAGTGTTTATCAAAGTGTGTAGAGTAGTTCATGGTGATCATGAGAGAGGGTCTTAGTGCAGTGAGATTGTTTGACTTGGCATCTCAATGAGCTTTGGACATGGGTTAGGGGTATGGGTAGGTGGATAAGGTTGCGGGTATGGGTGAGTGGATATGAGTGAGGGTATGGGTAGGTGGATGGGGTTGCAGGTATGGATGAGTGGATATGAGTGGTGGTGGGTAGTGGATAAGGTTGCAGGTATGGTGAGGTGGATATGTGGGGTATGGGTAGGTGGAGGTAGGATGATGTGAGGGTATGGGGTATGGTGAGATAAGGTTGCGGGTATGGATGAGTGGATATGAGTGAGGGTATGGATAACCTGGCATGGGAAGGCGAAGATCTCTCTCTCTCTCTCTCTCTCTCTTGTAAAGTGCAAATTAGTTTGAGACAGAGAAACATATAGAGAAGATTGAGAGAGAGAGATAGAGAGAGAAAGAGAGAGAGAGAGGTGGTAGAGGTGGGTATACTAAGGTGTTCAATAACTCTCCTTGGCTATTTTTAACAGTATATCTGATACGTGTGGCGATGGGTCTAGTCCTGGTACTTCTCTCTCTCTCTCTCTCTCTCTCTCTCTCTCTCTCTCTACTATACAAAACCTAACCTAACCAAAAAAAAATCTCCTTAACATCTAATGAGATAAAATCACACCTGTAATTTATACTTCCCAATTAAAACACAAAAGCAATTAGTGTACAACATGACTCTTATACCTATTTAAATTACCTGGACCGAGAGATATAATTAGGCAATGTTAATTACTTACCTATTAACGTTATTGTTTTATTAGTTTTGTTTAATAAGAATTTGGGGTTGGTGGGTTGGGTGGTCGGGGGGTTGGGTTGGGTGGTCGGGTCGGGGGTGGGTGGGGGGTTTGGGTGGGTCGGGGTCTGGTGGGTTGGGTTTGGGTGAGGTGGGTTAGAAGTTTCTGGAGGTTAAAGCCAGCACTAACCATCACAAAAGTACTGAGGCATAAAGTAAAAAAAAGAAAAAAAAAGATATAATTAATTACCTAAATGTCCCCTGTTACCTGTCGTAAGATTTTATCCCGACAAAAGACCTAATTTAGAGGATAAAAAAAAATCTGGGACTTGATTGACATGGATGTAGTGATGATGTTTGACTTTTGTTTTTGTTGTTTGTTTTTGTGTAACTGTGATGGTGTTTGTTTTCTAGAGAGAGAGAGAGAGAGAGAGAGAGAGAGAGAGAGAGAGGATGAAGTAAGGCAGTAAAGTTGGGGAGGAAGGAAAGGGAGGATAAAGAAAGGGTGAGAGGGAGAAGGAGACGGTTGTGTGGGAAAGAGAGAGAGGGAGAGAGAGGGTGGGAGGGGGAGGGGGTTGGGAGAGAGGGAAGGTGGGAGAGGAAGGGAGAAGAGAGAGTCAAGGTACACATCTCAAGACGCTGCTGGCCAGAGATTTAATTTTGAATCTCGGCGTTGTAACTGCCAGCGTGACCTTGTGTGGTGTGTGGTGTGTATCCGTCCGTCCGTGTGTATGTATGTGTGTTTGGGTATCCGTGCGATTGTCTGTGTCCATATGTGTACTTGTGTTTGTTTTTATGTGTGTGTATCTGTATTTGTGTATGTATTTATGTACGTGTAGAAAATACAATTAAAAAAAAACACCACGTCTTGTCAATTGTAATTTAGTAAAAACGTCTCTATGTGATTTTCAAACATAGACTCATAGATATAGTATTTTGAATGAATACATTAGCGCATAATTTATCATTTATGGTAATAATCATGTACGCTAAGAGCTTATTAGTTATTGTTGATCATTATACAGTCATATATAGACCCGTATTTCATTTTACATTACGTTTTGGTCATTCAGTTGATAAAACTCAAGTGTACAGAAGATAAAGTGAATTAAGTTAAAATATGGTGTTTATGTTTACACTGAGGACGTCATCACCCAGTGCTGCCCCCTGTCGGCGGCGGCGGGCGGCTGAATACATCTTTATAAGGGCAATAGATGGCGCTGATGCAGCTTCCACATGGACCTGCATATATTTATGTAAAGTTAATGTATTTCCTCGGGTATAGAAGAAAAATATACCCTAACAAATAGTTTTAATTTTACGCTTACTCAAAATATACCTAAATAGCAGTTGTTAGTAACGAGACATCATATATGACTACGACGCTGGACATGATGTGACGCTAAGGTCTCCTCAGCGTTACGTTGTACCATACCGAAAGATGTAAAAGTCCGTCGTTAAGTACATATCATCTTGCTAATATGTGAGGTGCAACACTTCAATCCATTACAAGGAGAGTAACACCTTCCACCGCAGCTCCTCCCTTTACATCCATCCAAGTTACTGGGGCGGAGCTATTGAGCATCACTCTCTATCCTCATTGGCTACCCGCGAGCATCCACGAGCTGATTGGTCGTTATGTTATAGGATTCCTAATTCGCCGTAAACAAGGTTAGGCAACAGCTTTGTATATTAATTAATTATAATTTCCCTCACTAACAATGTTGTTCCTTCGACGTCAGAATACTTAATATTTATCAAGCAGATGTGTTCACAGTGGGTGGATATCGCTGTCTCTCGCGTCTGAAATGTCAAAGAAAACGATCGTCTTGGGCGTCATGTTGGTACTACTGCAGCCGAGGTATCAAGAAGGGGTGATCGTCACTCTGACGCTTTAGAGTTGGTTGAGCGGCCGAGAGGTGAGGATGTAGGAGGCTTGAGGAGGCGCTAAGGATTACTTGTGTGCTTGGGCCACCCCGTCTGTGTGCAATCCCCGTGAAGTAATTGACAGAAGGAGACTGGTTATTACTCGAATATTACATGACCTCCAGGTGCTTTTATATATGTGATTTATAATATATATAGAGTGTTGGTGGTTGTGTGAACAGAACAGATTTGGTCAATTAAATTAATTAACTCCGATGCGGGAATTGTGTGTGGAAGAGATCGCCATGAGCACAAGAGTGGCACTGCCGATGTTTTTGGGCTGCAGAATGTCGGAGCTACGACGCCAGCTCCTCCCCAGCCCGACACCTAACCAGGATCGCACAGCTCAGGTCCGCAAGAACTTGTTTGGTCCGATAGATCACGACGAGAACCTCAAGTTTGTACATGACGAGTTGAACAAGATCTCTGAGGAGGACAGCAAGCGCTGGAACTTTGACTTTCAGAGTGAGAAACCAAAAGAAGGTCGATTCAGTTGGCAGCGCGTGGGTGACGGCGTCCCACAGGCGTACGAAATGCCCAGGTTAACCTATCTCACCACACACGCCACTAACACCACCACTATAGCGGCGCCAACACCGCTCCATAAAGTACCTGAAGGTGTTTGTGGTTCTAGTTCTTCAGCGTCGACCTCTGGTGCGTCACTAGACCACCAGCAACCCTCCACCTCCACCGCCCAGACCACCACCACCACCACCACACCCTCTACCACCGCAACCACCACCACAACCACAGTCCCGGACACAACCACCACCACCACAACCACCACACCTAGTAAAACTACCACAGCGAAGACGAGGCTTCCTCCACCTCCCACCACGACGATACCAGCCTCTAGTGCTAGTTGTAGTGAAGCTCCAGCCACCATTAGGGAGGTGGTAGTAGTGAAAAAGTGTACTAGTAGTAGTGGTGGTGATGGTGGTGGTGGTGAGGAAGTGAGAGAAAACAACACCAACACACCCAAAGTCAGATTTACTAGATCGAAGGGCGGTCAACCTCCTGTCACAGGTGAGAATTGCTAATTAATTTTGTTTACAATATTTACGATCCATCAGTAAAGGTATTAGTATCATAACTGTGATTATATTAGTACATATTGTGATATAAAATAGAGGTACAGTAATTACCAGGTGGTGACTCATAAAGTTAACTATTAAGAGAAATTTTTTGAAATGTTTACTGTGATTTTAACTCAACAGGTAAATAATGTTATCTTTGTTTGTTGTGGTTTGTGTTGATCTATTTCCAGGTTACATAAATAGGTTCTCAGAGATAAAGGTGACCACAGGTGTTAATGACAGGAGGGGTGATGCTAACCTCAATTAACCTGTGATATTTTTCATTTTACCATTTTAACACTAAATCAGTTTTCTCTTTCTTTTAAAACCATAAGTTAGAGATGACCGGATATCCGGCTCTTACTGTATCCGGTATCCGGTCGCATAATTAACTCTGAAAAAGGTCAATGAAACCTTTTGAATCGAGACTATGGATTAAATATTATGATGACTGTGACCCAGCTTAGTAAAACCCAAAGTATGCTAACTAGGTGAAAGCTTAAGTACCCAGCTTATACATTACCAGAAACTTCTTTCCCGTACACACACAAAAAAATATACCACAGCATAATAGAAGAATTGTTATTGTAAAAGAAAACTTGAAATTTGGAATAGAGGTCAAAATTTAGGTTGGTTGGTTGTTCAATGTAACTGTGTGTGTGTGTGTGTGTGTGTGTGTGTGTGTGTGTGTGTGTGTGTGTGACCTTGGCGACTATCTAACAAACCAAATGACTTTCCTGTGTTGACTTAGCTGCCCAGAATTTCCAACGCGTGTACTCTACTATCAATCTCAAGATGGATTTTTACCAGTATTTCGTCAACGTTTTTTTATATCTTGTACAATTAATGGGATTCCCACTGAGTTACGTTCTCGGAATTTCTTGATGGTTAGTGAGGGAGGAGTCGGTAGGGGGGGGGGTGTATTTTAATCGCATCCTAATAAGGTCAAGTAATGTTTTGAAAAGATTAAATCGCATTTCATCATTCAAGGTTGGGTGTTCAGTATTGTTATGGTTTGGGGTTATGTAAGGTTATGGGTGGGGTTGTGGTGACTTGTGACCTGCCAAGCAACTGGATGGAAGGAGAGTTAGGAGAGTATCGTAGAGAAGTTGCGTCGTGGTGGCTGTGTGTGTGTCGTGGGGGGGAGGAGGAGGAGGGGGGGGTAGACTGGGCGCGGCACTGTCGGCGTCTCGACCTGACTACTATCACCATTTTTCTCGCCGTCGGGGTGGAGGGGAGGGGGGAGGGGGAGTATTCACGAGTGTACACCATAAACTAGTCATCTACAGGTGTATTTTGATGTACACTTGTGATGAACTATGGTTTGAAATGGCGTACATATGCGTAAATGACCGTTTTAGTTACTGGCAGATACGCGTAGTGTGTGTGTGTGTGTTGAGAGGGAAGGTGCGCTACATTTGTAATATTTAGTATAATGTTTGTCCTGCCAAATGGACTTTAATATGAGGAAAACAGTGTAGGGGGGTAGGTGGGGCCGTGTGGTGAGGTGGTGGTACTTGAACGTCGAGGCTGTGTGCGTAAATGTATTTCCTAGTATACAACTTGACAATCCGGAGTGCATCTGTAACCATCCCAGTGACGTCACCTGTTGATGGTCACATGACTCGGAACTGACCAATGGGCGCACGTGTTGCAGGCGGAACTGACCAATAAACATACGAGTTGATGGCAGTCCCTGCAACACGCGTCAATTGCACCAGCTGCACTCAGTCTCGGTTGCGGGTACGGCCGTGTGTTGATGCAGTTGACTGAGCGACCTGTTGGCAACACCATATTGTGTAAGGCAGTGTGTTGGTGCACACAAGCAGGTAAACACACCTGCAACACCACTAATTAGCACGATATCATGTTTATTGTACCTTTACTCATCATAAATCACCGAGATAAAGACGACTGGAGATACGATAAGTGTTGCCAGTTGTGGGTAGTAAGAGAACGAAATTAATAGCACAGACAGACGATGCCAAGAAGGTGTGACAACTTGGACACACTGACCACTTCTCAGTTTAGTTGAAATGCATACACACACATCCCGACACACGTGGATTATTAGCATTACACCGAGAGACACTTCACACACACTACTCAGGGAGGGGGTGAGGATAGGTTAGGGTGACTAATCTTCAGGTGAAATAAACTGGAGGGGGTAACTAATCTGTATGTGATTCTAGTATTTATTATTCAATGCCCCCAATTAAACTAGATGTATAGGTCTATCCTCCCCCCTCCAACCCTCTTATTACCCTAGTCAATAAGGTCCCACAGTAGGGGAGGTGGGGAAGTTACCCTAGACTACCCCACAGTCTAGGGAAATTCGGCCTTTACCCGTCTCCCTCCCCCCATAAAAGGCGCTGGTGACTGGGGAGGGTTTAAAATCCATAATAGGTAGCGTGGGGACCTATTGAGCTATGGCATCGATTTCCGTCCCTAGAGAGAGAGAGAGAGAGAGAGAGAGAGAGACGCATTAATATCCAGTAGAGAAAATGAGAAAGATGCTTGAATATATAAGATAGTCACTGATGCTGGGAGATACACACACACACACACACACACACACACACACACACACGCACATACACACACACACGCACATATAAACCTTGAATTAAAAGGATAACAATGGTGGAAGCCGTTGAGTCGCTCTCCCTTTCAAAATTAAATCACCAAACTGGAGTGAGGGAGGAGAGAGAGAGAGACCCGCCTCAATTGGCTTTCCCCATCTCTCTCTCTCTCTCTCTCTCTCTCTCTGGTAGCATCACTTTAACGGGATATAGACCTACAGTATTCCTCTGGTGGATGGATGGATGGATGGATTGATCTAACCTGAGTGGAATACCTAATTATCATCTACCTAACAATTTTTTTTCGTAATTTATTATTTTTTCATTATAACCCAATTTATCAGACTTATTTTTTTAGCATTTTTTTCATAACTAAATTATTTTGTTGTCCTCCAATAGGCATATGATCTTGTGTGTATGAGTGGTGATTAGACCCCCATGGTTAGTAACTGGTTGAGCCAATAGGTGACAAGCTAACCCCCTCTCTCCTCTCATCCCTCCATGCCCTAACGAACACAGTAGATGGACACCGTTTTAGGGCAGCGGACTACAGTTGGTCACCACACACACACACACACACACACACACACACACACACACACACACACACGCCAAAAAAATGTAATGACCTTCACAGTGAATCACCTCCATTGACTGTAGATGTTGCAGAAATCTCAACTTGAATAGGAGGTGTTGATGTGATGCTGCCCTCAACTTGCTACCGTGAGGGTTTTAAATTTATTACTATTGAGTTTTGATTTATTCTTAGGTTATGTATCGTTAACGTATGTGTGTATGTTAGTGTTTGTGAATTTCAGTATTTGTTTGTAAGTCTCGTTGGTGTGGTTTGTTTAGTGGGTCGAGGGTTTTGGTGCGCATGCGTGAAGGAGTGCGTTACCCAACTCCCCTCCTCCTACCAGTTCTTGATGTTAGTGCCTTCCATGAGTTTGTTGTAGCGTAAAGTAGTGTATAATGTCCCTTCTAACCTCCACATGATTGAGAAATTAAGGAAGAACGAGCGTGGGTTGATCACGTTGCAACACACAGCTTGTTGCAGCGAACGGGTTGGAACCTGTGAGCAGCTTGGCCAACATTAACACACATTTTCGCGGGCGTCATCACCCAAGTACTTTACCCCCGATATAAGACGAAGAATTATGAGTGTGTTTATCGTAGACACATTTCTTTATTAGTACGAGATGTAGAAAGGCGAAACTCCCTTGAGAAATGATTTTAGTGAGAACTAGTAGGGTTTTAGTGAAATTTAAATCCAGCCAACTTTATACTACTACTGTACGTTTACACTCGACTCCAACCGCTTCGTTGTGACCTAACTAATATGAACAATTATTTATTCATATCCCTCTTCAGACTTAATGACTCTCGTCTCTATATCAGAAAATAACTCCGTTTCTGTGTTTTATTATCCGGGGTAACATAACGCCGTGGTGTATGGAGGTACAACGAGTGTAAATATTATACTGATGGCTTCCCGACTTTCTGACACAGAGCTGAGTTGTAAGTCACTGGACGAGTGTTGCCAGAGAGTAAATCTTATTTATACCTCTACGTATATTGGTTATATTAATGTTGTAAGAATAACTACTCGTAGGTGAGGTATATATGGTATATTAAGACTGACGAAGTTATATATACCTTGAATTTATATTTTTGTGGGGTTTTTTTTTTTCAGCGGTTGTGGTACGATGGGGCAAAGTCAGCTAGTGGTGTTTGTGGTGCATAGTGGCGCATGGTGTGATTGAGGCTCAGGTGTGAATGAACTCTATGCGTAGGCCACCGAGGGCGGCATATCCCGTGCCTGTCAGTAGCCCGCCTTGGGAGCTTATGATGGAAAGGACAATTGCCAGAGGTTGATGGATGTCGATTCAATTCTTAACAAACCCATATTTAGACGGCTTGTGTCTTCACTGCCTTTGGTTATATCCCCTCCAGTACCCGATTTTAACCCGAAATTTAACCCCACCTCGATTTTTAACCCGTGTTGTAGATGGGGGAGGGGAGGGGAGGGGGGGTTGTAGTGTATGGTACAGGTTGAAATTTGGTTGAGGTGGATTAGGTTTGGACACTAGGTGGAGGGGTTGTGTTTGGTTAGGTTTGGACACTAGGTGGAGGAGGGTGTGTGTTTGGTTAGGTTTGGACACTAGGTGGAGGGGGTGTGTTTGGTTAGGCTTGGACACTAGGTGAGGGGGGTGTGTGTTTGGTTAGGCTTGGACACTAGGTGGAGGGGGTGTGTGCTTGGTTAGGCTTGGACACTAGGTGGAGGGGGTGTGTTTGGTTAGGTTTGGACACCAGGTGGAGGAGGGTGTGTGTTTGGTTAGGTTTGACACTAGGTGGGAGGAGGTGTGTTTGGTTAGGTTTGGACACTAGGTGGAGGAGGTGTGTTTGGTTAGGGCTTGGACACTAGGTGGAGGGGGTGTTAGGTTAGGTTTGGACACTAGGTGGAGGGGGGGTGTGTTTGGTTAGGTTTGACACTCAGGGTGGAGGAGGGGGGGGTGTGTTTGGTTAGGCTTGGACACTAGGTGGAGGGGGTGTGTTTGGTTAGGTTTGGACACCAGGTGGAGGGGGGGTGTGTGTTTGGTTAGGTTTGGGACACCAGGTGGAGGGGGGTGTGTTTGGTTAGGTTTGGACACTCAGGTGGGAGGAGGGGTGTGTTTGGTTAGGTTTGGACACACTAGGTGGAGGGGGGGTGTGTTTGTATTAGGTTTGGACACTAGGTGGAGGGGGGTGTGTTTGGTTAGGTTTTGGACACTAGGTGGAGGGGGTGTGTGTTTGGTTAGGTTTGGGACACTAGGTGGAGGAGGGGTGTGTGTTTGGTTAGGTTTGGACACTAGGTGGTGGAGGGGGGGGTGTGTTTGGTTAGGCTTGGACACTAGGTGGAGGGGGGTGTGTGCTTTGCTTCAGGGGTTTGGACACTCAGGGGTGTGGAGGGGGGTGTGTGTTTGCTAGGCCTTGGGACACCAGGTGGTGGAGGGGGGGTGTGTTTGGTTAGGTTTGGACACCAGGTGGAGGGGGGTGTGTGTTTGGTTAGGTTTGGACACTAGGTGGGAGGGGGGTGTGTTTGGTTAGGCTTGGGACACTAGGTGGAGGGGGGGGTGTGTTTGGTTAGGTTTGGGACACTAGGTGGAGGAGGGTGTGTGTTTGGTTAGGTTTGGACACTAGGTGGAGGGGGTGTGTTTGGTTAGGTTTGACACTAGGTGGAGGAGGGTGTGTTTGGTTAGGGGCTTGGACACTAGGTGGTGGGAGGGGGGGTGTGTTTGGTTAGGGTTTGGACACTAGGTGGAGGAGGGGGTGTGTTTGGTTAGGCTTGGACACTAGGTGGAGGGGGGTGTGTTTGCTAGGTTTGAGCCACTAGGTGGAGGGGTGTTTGGTTAGGGTTTTGGACACTAGGTGGGAGGAGGGGTGTGTGTTTGGTTAGGTTTGGACACACTAGGTGGAGGGGTGTGTGTTTGGTTAGGTTTTGGGACACTAGGTGAGTGGAGGGGGGTGTGTTTGGTTAGGTTTGGACACTAGGTGGAGTGAGGGGGGTGTGTGTTTGGTTAGGTTTGGACACTAGGTGGTGGAGGGTGTGTTTGCTTAGGTTTGGGACACTAGGTGGAGGAGGAGGGGTGTGTGTTTGGTTAGGTTTGGACACTAGGTGGTGGAGGGTGTGTTTGGTTAGGTCGGACACTAGGGTGGTGGAGGGTGTGTTTGGTTAGGTTTGGACACTAGGTGGAGGGAGGAGGGGTGTGTAAGTATTAGGTTTGGACACTAGGTGGTGGAGGGTGTGTGTTTGGTTAGGTTTGGGACACTAGGTGGTGGAGGGGTGTGTGTCACAGTTTGGACACTAGGGGTGGAGGGGGGGGGTGTGTGTTTGCCAGGGTTTGGACACTAGGTGGAGGGGGGGGTGTGTTTGGTTAGGGGTTTGGACACTAGGTGGAGGAGGGGGGGGGTGTGTTTGGGTTAGGCTTGGACACTAGGTGGAGGGGGGGTGTGTGTTTGGTTAGGTTTGGACACTAGGTGGAGGAGGGGGTGTGTTTGGTTAGGGTTTGGACACTAGGTGGAGGAGGGTGTGTGTTTGGTTAGGCTCTGGGACACCAGGGTGGAGGAGGGTGTGTTTGGTTAGGTTTGGACACCAGGTGAGGGAAGTGTGTGTTTGGTTAGGGTTTGGACACTAGTGGAGGGGGGTGTGTTTGGTTAGGTTTGGACACTAGGTGGAGGGGGTGTGTTTGGTTAGGTTTGGACACTCAGGGTGGAGGGGGTGTGTGTTTGGTTAGGTTTGGACACTAGGTGGAGTGGGTGGTGTGTGTTTGGTTAGGTTTGGACACTAGGTGGTGGAGGGGTGTGTTTGGTTAGGTTTGGGACACTCAGGTGGAGGAGGGTGCAAGTGTTTGGTTAGGTTTGGACACTAGGTGGTGGAGGGGTGTGTGTGTTTGGTTAGGTTTGGGACACTAGGTGGAGGGTGGTGCCTTGGTTAGGTTTGGACACTAGGTGGTGGAGGGGTGTGTGTTTGGTTAGGTTTGGGACACTAGGTGGAGGGGGGTGTGTGTGTTTGGTTAGGGTTTTGGACACTAGGTGAGGGGGTGTGTGTTTGGTTAGGTTTGGACACACTAGGTGAGGGGGGGTGTGTTTGGTTAGGGTTTGGACACTAGGTGGAGTGAGGGGGGTGTGTTTGGTTAGGTTTAGGCTTGGACACTAGGTGGAGGGGAGGGGGGTGTGTTTGGTTAGGCTTGGACACTAGGTGGAGGGGGGGGGTGTGTGTTTGGTTAGGTTTGGACACTCAGGTGGAGGAGGGTGTGTGTGTTTGGTTAGGTTTGGACACTAGGTGGAGGAGGGTGGTGTGTTTGGTTAGGTTAGGCTTGGACACTAGGTGAGGAGGGTGTGTTTGGTTAGGTTTGGGACACTAGGTGGGAGGAGGGGGTGTTTGGTTAGGTTAGGTTTGGACACTAGGTGGAGGAGGGTGTGTGTTTGGTTAGGTTTGGGACACCAGGTGGAGGAGTGGGTGTGTGTTTGGCTAGGTTAGGTTTGACACTAGGTGGAGGAGGGTAAAAGTCAAGTTAGGGTTTGGACACTAGGTGGAGGGGGTGTGTGTTTGGTTAGGTTTGGGACACTAGGTGGAGTGAGGGTGTGTTTGGTTAGGCTTGGACACTAGGTGGAGGGGGGTGTGTGTTTGGTTAGGTTTGGACACTAGGTGAGGAGGGGGGTGTGTTTGGTTAGGTTAGGGTTTGGACACTAGGTGGAGGAGGGTGTGTTTGGTTAGGGTTTGGACACTAGGTGGGAGGAGGTGTGTGTTTGGTTAGGTTTGGGACACTAGGTGGAGGAGGGGGGTGTGTTTGTTAGGTTAGGTTTGGGACACTAGTGGAGGAGGGGGGGTGTGTTTGGTTAGGTTAGGCTCTTGACACTAGGTGGAGGAGGGTGTGTTTGCTAGGGTTTGGACACTAGGTGGAGGGTGGTGTGTTTGGTTAGGCTTGGGACACTAGGTGAGGAGGGTGTGTGTTTGGTTAGGTTTGGACACTAGGTGGGAGGGTGGTGTGTTTGGTTAGGTTTGGACACTAGGTGAGGGGAGGGTGTGTGTTTGGTTAGGCTTGGACACTCAGGTGGGAGGGGGGTGTGTTTGGTTAGGCTCTGGGACACCAGGTGGAGGAGGGTGTGTGTTTGGTTAGGTTTGGACACTAGGTGAGGAGGGGGTGTAATGGTTAGGTTTGGACACTAGGTGGAGGAGGGTGTGTGTTTGGTTAGGGTTTGGACACTAGGTGGAGGGTGGTGTGTTTGGTTAGGGTTTGGACACTAGGTGGAGGAGGGGTGTGTGTTTGGTTAGGCTTGGACACTAGGTGGGAGGAGGTGTGTGTTTGGTTAGCCTTGGACACTAGGTGGAGGGGTGTGTGTGTTTGGTTAGCTCTGGACACTATTAGGTGGAGGGGAGGGGTGTGTGTTTGGTTAGGCTCTGGACACTAGGTGGAGGGGGGTGTGTGTTTGTTAGGGTTTGGACTACCAGGGTGGAGGAGGGTGTGTTTGGTTAGGTTTGGACACTAGGTGGGAGGGGGTGTGTGTTGGTTAGGGTTTGGACACTAGGTGGAGGAGGGTGTGTGTTTGGTTAGGGTTTGGGACACTAGGTGAGGGGGTGTGTTTGGTTAGGTTTGGGACTAGGGTGGAGTGGAGGGTGTGTGTTTGGCTAGGCTTGGACACTAGGTGGAGTGAGGGTGTGTGTTTGGTTAGGTTTGGACACTAGGTGGAGGGTGGTGTGTTTGGTTAGGGTTAGGTTTGGGACACTAGGTGGAGGAGGGTGTGTTTTTGGGTTAGGTTTCTGGACTCAGGGTGGAGGAGGGGGGTGTGTGTTTGGTTAGGGTTAGGTTTGGACACTAGGTGTGAGGAGGGTGTGTTTGGTTAGGGCTTGACACTAGGTGGAGGAGGGTGTTTGGTTAGGCTTGGGACACTAGGTGGAGGAGGGGTGTGTTTGGTTTGGTTTGGGCACTAGGTGGAGGGGGGGGGTGTGTTTGGTTAGGCTTGGACACTAGGTGAGGAGGTGTGTGTTTGGTTAGGCCTTATCACTCAGGTGGAGGGGGGGTGTGTTTGCCAGGTTTGGACACTAGGTGGAGGAGGGGGTGTGTTTGGTTAGGTTTGGACACTAGGTGGAGGGGGGGTGTGTGTCATTAGGTTTGGGACACTAGGTGGAGGGGGGGGGTGTGTCGGCTAGGCTCTGGACACCAGGTGGAGGGGGGTGTGTTTGGTTAGGTTAGGTTTGGACACCAGGTGGAGGGGGGTGTGTTAGGTTAGTTTTGGACACTAGGTGGAGGTGTGTTTGGTTGGGTTTGGACACTAGGTGGAGGAGGTTGGGTGTAGGTTTGTTAGGTTTGGACACTAGGTGGAGGGGGGTGTGTTTGGTTAGGTTTGGACACTAGGTGGAGGGGGTGTGTTTGGTTAGGTTTGGACACTAGGTGGAGGGGGTGTGTTTGGTTGTTTGGACACTAGGTGGAGGTAGGGTGGGGGTGGGAGTGTGTTTGTTAATGGGCAGCCGTGGAATATAAGACCATGTGTACGTCGGTGTAGCTGATGTTGAGGTCTCTCTCTCTCTCTCTCTCTGTGTGTCTCTCTCTCTCTCTCTCTCTGTGTGTCAGGCGTGTGGACAGTAGCTTGTTCTTGTATAATGGTGCCTCCTCCTCTCTCTCCATGCTTGTAAGGAGATAGTGTATAAGACCTTCTTTATATTCTCCCCGCTAGAAAACTTTTCATGTTTGCTCCCCCACTCTCCCCCTTCCCCCATTTTGCCGGCGTGAAAGGGGTAGTTTAACCCTTTCACAGCAGACAAGGATGTGTCTGTTTGTCTGACTTGACCAATGACGACACAGTTTTGTCCAAGGCCTAAATAAAATACAAAATTCTTCACATCTTTCGTCCTATTTTCTTTTATTTTGATTCTTAATAATAATTTTTTGTCGTCAATAAAAGATTAAAATTAATAAATATATCATATAATAATAATCAGTAAATTTAGTAGTTTGGTTGATTGATATGGTTTGATCTTGGTTGAGTGTAGGTGCGTTAGAGTACTTGATTCAATGCTTTTTGGTTGAGACACGTTCTGGTAGATTGGTTGATTATAGGCATGAGTACCCCCCTCTCCCCCCCACACACACACACCCCACCACCTTAGTTATCAATCTTGGTTGGCATGACTTAAGGCTTACCAAGGTTGAGTGGTTGGGTTGAAGGAGTGAAGTGTACTGTTAATTATCATCCCCCTTCCTCCCCCTTCTTCCATTCCCCCTTCCTCCCCCTTCTTCCATTCCCCCTTCCTCCCCTTCTTCCATTCCCCCTTCCTCCCCCTTCTTCCATTCCCCCTTCCTCCCCCTTCTTCCATTCCTCCCCCCCTCCCCCTATCTCCCTTTTCTTCCCTCTCTGTTCAGTGGGTAAGGTGGAGAGAGAGAGAGAGAGAGAGAGAGAGAGCAACAGATGGAAAGATAATTAATGTGATAAAGATTGTAATTAGTAGAGAAGAGAGAGAACGTGTAGTTAATTTATGCGTAATTGATGTGTCGTCTCTTGTCGCTTCTAAGACGTTGACGCATCTTTATACGCCGAGTTACGCATCTATATACGTCGAATTGCGCATCCACCGTATATATATATATAATATGCCCATTTACGCATCTGTATACGCAAAGTTACTCTTCTGACTACGAATCTACGCATCTATTATACGCTCAGATACGCCTCTACGCCCGTTACACCTGACTGAACCTACCTGTCCTTGACCCAGATAATTATCCCACCTGTCTTTATCTACAGGTAAAAACACGGTGGGGTTGTCGCTATGGGTCGGTTATATGTGAAATTTCCTGGACCACCACAGCTTATTTCACCTGAAGATTAACCACCACAGCTTATTTCACCTGAATATTAACCACCACAGCTTATTTCACCTGAATATTAACCACCACAGCCTATTTCACCTGAATATTAACCACCACAGCTTATTTCACCTGAATATTAACCACCAAAGCTTATTTCACCTGAAGATTAACCACCACAGCTTATTTCACCTGAAGATTAACTACCACCAGCTTATTTCACCTGAAGATTAACCACCACCAGCTTATTTCACCTGATTTGTACCTGCTAATTAAACACCCTTCAGGTGACCCCATTTGAGTTAATACAATAAAGAATTTCATCTATATATATAAAGACAAGTTTACAATTAACAATTTCTAACAACATAGTTAAATTTAACATCATGTGGTGGGTGTTCTGCGCAGTTAAATTCAACATCATGTGGTGGGTGTTCTGCGCAGTTATACACTATGCGCAGTTACATACGGGTGACGGGTGCTCTACTTTCACAGTGGCGCACCTTCTTCCTCCGGCTCCTATCAGAGGGTGTCATTCAAGTTTGCGCTTATCAGTTATCCGGCCCCTAACTGGTTGGACACGTAGCCGGCGACCTGATAACGCTTATCAATCCATAGTACGCACGTTGTAGTAGTAGTAGTAGTAGTAGGGAGTGTAGCGGTGGTGGGTAAGGGGGGGGGGAGTAGTAGTAGTGGTGGTGAACGTAAGAACGGATACAGAGAGACAATGTTAAAAGGTTACCCCGCGCTCCTATCAATACAAGGTGGAGGGATGTTGACGAGCTTAAAAGGACAGTTTGCGCGGGAAACCAAACGAAAGCAGGGCGCGTGTATATGTTTTGAGCGGGAAGTATGGGGAGGGAGGGGGAGAGAGATGAGACGGGTCTTGGCTGGGTGAGAGAGAGTGTGTGGGGGATTTACGCGTGGCTTAGATCCCTTGGAAGCCTTGACACACACACACACACACACACACAAAACAGAGAGAGCGAGCGAGAGATAATAGCTACTCGCTTTATCTGACTTGAGTTATCCCCCAGTTATCTTGGGAGGTTTCCTGTCTTAACCTCAGTTTATAAGCACCACCGGATGAGACAGCGTCCTCTTCTTAATCCCAGTCCTCGAGATCTTTAAAACAAAATTATCATCAACTACCAACAAACAGACGCCTGGTTTAATACCTCACCCAGGAAGCATTTATATAGTCGGATATTGATATAAGAACCCATGTATAGATGTTTTTATATACAGCAGAGTCGAGGAATAGTGTTATGAAAGGTGACACGAGACGACCCAGGCACACACACACACATCTGGCTGGACGTGGCGGCTGAAGAGTGTATTGTCGTGGCTGCGGTGATTTCGTAAGCTATTGTGAAGAAATGTTCGTACGGCTGTATTTGGGGGGGGGGGGGCTCCTGGTCATGTGTGCGGGGGGGGGGAGGCTTCACGTTATACCCCCTGTCTTAACTAAATATCATTTAAACGTGATCTGACGAAAGTTGATCTCACTTAACCTATACAGTCCAAACAGCGAGGGTTAAAATTCACACCTTGGGGGTATACCCTGACGCTGAATAACTATAGGTATCGTGTTTACCTTTGTGTTATATCGCCTGGCGTTCCTCACCTCTACCGTATAAACCTTACTGTTCGCCTGACGTAAAGAGAAAGCCTATGCCCGTGTGGTTAATGTATTGGATAATTACATACGTGTGGAGTTATGACATTAGAACAGGTCAATCTGCGAGTCAAATTCTGGGCGGTTGTTTTCCAAGGACGTGTGTAGGTAGGCATTGACCCACGGCGCGTCAGGGAGGAACATAAACAGGAGGGAAATTCTATAAGATGTTGAAATTTATTTTAGTTTCAGAAAAGTTAGCAATGGCAATATATATGTCTGTGAACGTAATGTATGGAGCCATTAAGCTTTGTGCAGTAGTAAAATAACACATAAGAGCCATTTACTTTCCAGAAAAGTCGGCAATGGCTTTATATGTCTGTGTGAACGTAATGTATGGAGCCATTAAGCTTTGTGGCGACTTTATCTCGAGTTTTGTGGCCGTTTTATTCATCTCACCAAAGAGGAGAATTTATAATGGCGGCGCCCTTCATTGACCCTCACTGTGGGAATATTTCATTTTCCCACTTTTAAAATGTTCTCTGGGTGTCGACAGATAGAAAGGAGGGTGGGAGAGAAAGTCAGAAAGAGAGAGAGAGGGCGGGGGAGTGGGGGGGGAAGTGAGAGTGAGGGAGGGGTAGAGAGAGTGAGGGAGGGGAGAGTGAGTATGAGAGAGGCTGAGTAAAGGAGAGACAAATAAACGAAGATTGTGGGGGAGAGAAAACGAATAGAGAGAGACAGAGAGAGAGAAAGAGGGAGGGATTCGGACGGGTGGGTATGTCTGTCTGTATGTAAGCGTCGCCCCCCTCCCTCCTCCCCACAAGTGACGACGGCTCCTAAGCTGACCCAATCTAACCCGTATTCAGATGTGATAATGGCCGCTGTATGAACCAAGTATCCCTCTCTTTTGTGGTTCAGTCATCACTTAAATTGTGGTGGTAAGGATGCGGCCAGAATAGAGATCCTTCCCCTACCCATCCCCTACCTCACCCCCAACTACCCCTTCCGGACATTCCTATCCCCTTCCTCACTCATTACTAGAATATCCCCCCACTTCCACTCCTGCTCCCTATGAATCCCTCCCTCTCCCCTTATTATCCCCATCACTCCCCCACCCACCCCTTCTGGGAGTTTGTTTGAAATTGGGAAATTCCTCCTAACCTAACCTAACCATTGTGGAGTGAGGTCTGTGGATTAGCTCGCGTGACTCTACGTATTTTATGGGATGTAAAAAAAATAATAAAGAATCACCCATTTCAGTTTGACCTAAATCACCCATTTCAGTCTGACCTAAATCACCCATTTCAGTCTGACCTAAATCACCATGAGCCGAAGTTTGACCTAAATCACCCATTTCAGTCTGACCTAAATCACCCATTTCAGTCTGACCTAAACTCATAAAAATTGAATAAATACCGATATGTAATGTCATAAATTTGTAGGAATATATTAATATACTTTTTCATACATTAGGTTAGGTTTTGTTTGGGTTAGGTTAGGTTAGGTACACGATAAACCCCTCCCCCCCCCCAAAGTTTTTTTTATATTTTCATTTCCTTGAGTTTATAAAATATCTCGCCATTTCCTGTTATTGGTAGTCAAGATACAGACGTAAACAGAGTTGTGTGGGTGAGGATTTTAATGTCAAATTTGTTAATGTCATCCAAGAACTGATTTAACGTCACGTATAGGTCCTTGCCTCTGTATGTATGTATATGTATGTATGTATGTATGTATGTATGAAATTATTTACAATCACACCAATACACCCACGTAAAAATATATTAACCCGTATATAATATCTTTTCCTGCCATTACAAATCTTGAAATATCTCTTCAAATCTGTGTTGGATGATAAAGTTAGAAAGTGTGAGCAAAATAGTGAAATGTGCTGGATGGACTCGTGGTGTGGTGAACGTCTGAGACACTTAACACAGACCACAATAACATTCCTGTGGTACCAAGCCTTTGACGCCGCCACCCAGGTATGACTAGTGATAAAAGAAGGAAGAATAGAAGGAAGGAAGGAAGGAAGTCATAACAGGGAAAGAATAACGCTATGGAAGGGGGAGAAGAATTGGAGGGGGGGAGGTTTACTGGGCCTACTGGAGGTATTGTTAGAAATATAGCGAAAATGGGAGTTCCTTTTGGAGGGGGGAGGGAGGGGGATGGTGAGTTGGAGGGGGGAGGGAGGGGATGGTGAGTTGGAGGGGGAGGGAGGGGGATGGTGAGCTGGGAGGGGGGAGGGAGGGGGATGGTGAGTTGGAGGGGGGAGGGGGACTTCCATGCATTTGAGAAGAAAGATGTTTTGACACCAGACAAAGAGGCATTTGGATTCTACATTGAGATAAGATGCCCCTTAAGAATCCTACCCCCAAGGATAGGATAAATAAATATGCCTGTGTAAGCCAAAGTGTCTCTTGTGAATTCAACGAAAGTAATGTTAGTAGAAGTCAAATTTCTCGTTGGATTTAGTGCAGATAAAGGTTGAAGATGACTCGTTGAAGTCCCCTTGATCCCTTAACTTCACATTGGATATCCCATTGAAGTCAAATTCGCCTTAACTTCATAATAAATGTCTCGTTGAAGTCAAATTTCTCGTTGGATTTACTTTTTTTTCTATAGAAGCCAAGTGAATTCAATACAAGGCCTGGATGTCTATATTACTCAACAACAACAACAAAAGCTAACCGTTGTCTTAGTGGTCATCAACAAAACATCAACGGCAGCAACAGTAAACAGTCTCTCCCGTTGCTTCCTCCTCTCCCCCCCCCTCCCCTCCACTCCTCTCCTGGGTGACGCCTCGTAGTTATGGTGAGACTAAAGGAGATTTTTAAGGGCTTTTTCCCTCCCCTCTCTCCTCCCATCTCCCTCTCATCTCCCTCTCTCTCCCTCACTGGCCACCACCACTCGCTACTACTTGTCAGGGAGAATCTTTCGCTTCTCAACCTTCATTTTATTGCTGTTTTGTTTTTGTTTTTTAACCAACTATGAATAGATGAAGCTGTTTGTGGGCATTGGGAGGCTGAATACATCTGGCGTTGAGTGTGTGTGTGAGTGTGTGTGTGTGTGTGTGTGTGTGTGTGTGTGTGTGTGTGTGTGTGTGTGTGTGTGTGTGTGTGTGTGTGTGTGTGTGTGTGTGTGTGTGTGTGTGTGTGTGTGTGATACTCTTTATGGCTCGTGTGGGTAAAGGAGATATGTGGGTATATTTTTTTCTCAGGGCATATGTGGTGGTGAGGAGAGTTATGAGGGGGTAGGGAAGATGAGGGAGGGGGGGTTAGGGGGCGGGATGGAGGAGGGGAGAGAAGAGACAGGAGGGAAAAGGACGGGAGGAAGGGAGAGAGAGTGGCAGGAAAGGAAGGGAGAGAGAGTGAGAAGGTAGAATCTCACTTTTACATGGGCAGGAAAAATGCATAGAAATTTCATAACCACGTATTAAATTCTTCCTCAGGTGACGTAACATAGCTGATGAGAGAGAGAGAGAGAGAGAGAGAGAGAGAGAGAGAGAGAGAGAGAGAGAGAGAGAGAGAGACCTAGTTACCCAAGATATATAAGACGTCAAATAACACTAAACATCTTCCTCAATATAAAACCTGTTTACAGAAAGGAAGCGATCAGTCACCCCTCACCCTCAACCCTCACCCCTCACCCATACGTCACACGGTTGTCATAACGACCTGATAGTGACTAGAAGTTCATAGGAAAAAAAAGGGTCGTGCTTGAGGTTAGGTTAGGTTGGTTAGGTTAGGTTGGTTAGGTTAAGTCAGGGTGTATTGGTTAGGTTAGGTGTAGCAATCAAAGCAAAATTATTCTCAAATTGTATTCACTAATTAGAAAGCCAAATTTATTTCCCCAAAACAAATTTATTCCCCCAAAACCAAATTTATTCCCCGAAAACCAAATTTATTCCCTAAAACCAAATTTATTCCCCAAAAACCAAATTTATTCCTAAAACCAAATTTATTCCCCCAAAACCAAATTTATTCCCCAAAACCAAATTTATTCCTAAAACCAAATTTATTCCCCAAAAAACAAATTTATTCCCCAAAACCAAATTTCTTCCTAAAACCAAATTTCTTCACTGATTGTGGTGGAGCAGTGGGTGGCCTTGTTAGGTGTAGCCTCAAGACCCACAGGACGTAAACCAGCCAGTAATTTGATAGTAAGGAGGGCGAGATGATGATCACCTGAAGATTAAACACCCCACTAAGTTTATTTCACCTTGAGATTAACCTAACCTAACTTAGCTTGGAGATTAGCCCCAGCTTACTTAACCTAACCTAACTTAGCTTGGAGATTAGCCCCAGCTTACTTAACCTAACCTAACTTGGCTTGGAGATTAGCCCCAGCTTACTTAACCTAACCTAACTTAGCTTGGAGATTAGCCCCAGCTTACTTAACTTAACCCAGCTTACTTAACTTAGCCCCAGCTTACTTAACCTAACCTAACTTAACTTGGAGATTAGCCCCAGCTTACTTAACCTAACCTGACTTAGCTTGGAGATTAGCCCCAGCTTACTTAACCTAACTTAGCTTGAAGATTAGCCCCAGCTTACTTAACTTAACCTAACTTAGCTTGAAGACTAGCCCCAGCTTACTTAACCTAACACCATGTGAAGAAACCTCTAGCCTAACGCCAACCTAATCTAACCTAATTCAACCTAAGCTAACCCCCTCCAGGTAGCGTTAGGTTAGGTTAATTAACAGGTGAACTAAACTGTACCGGGTAATCTATACAGGTGACCCCGAGAAGCTGTCAACGTAATTGCCAGCTTTTTTTGTGGCCCTGAAAGGTTCTGGGAGGAGACCTGAGATTGGCCCTATACTGTGACCTAATTTAATCTAATCTGGTCGTTATTACACAGTTTAATAGACGTCAGTGATGCGGGTTAATCGAGAGAGAGTGAGAGAGATAGAGTGAGAAAGGCAGAGAGAGGGTGAGAGAGAGAGAGAGAGCGAGAGAGAAAGGCAGAGAGGAGAGAGAGAGAGAGAGAGAGAGAGAGAGAGAGAGAGGCCATCTCATTGCCCTTTTCCGCTGTCAAGGTAGAATTGCGAAGGGGTTGTTAACAACACCCTCCCCCACCTCCCCACCTCCTACTCGCTCAGAGAGAAAAAGAGAGTGAGATAGAGAAGGAGAGAGATAGAGAGAACTGGATATCATTTAACACCTCAGATTATCTTTCTTTACCACAGTTATCCCCTAAGGTGTACAGGTAAACCCGTGTTATTTTAAAGGACCTTAAATTAGTAGGTGTTTAGGGGAGTTTTATCACCTGTAGATTATAACACCCTAACCTAATCTAACCTAACCCTAACCTAACCTAACCTAACCTAATCTAACCCTACAGGTAGTATTAGGGTGTTAATCTTCAGGTGATCGTTGGGGGGGGTGTTGTATAGGTAAATAACAAAGATCTCCTACCCTCCTTCTCCAAACACCTCCTACCCTCCTTCCTCCTTCAAACACCTCCTACCCCCCTCCTTCAAACACCTCATACCCCCTCCTCCAAACACTTACCCCCCTCCTCCAAACACCTCCAACCCCCCTCCTTCAAACAACTTCCAACCCTTCCCTCCTTCAAACATCATCAATCCTTCCCGGACGAGGTGAGGGGTAGGGTTCCTGTACAATTACCGGTGCAATCAGGTGGAAAATGTATCGTCAATGGTGAAACATCCCAACTGACGGTTAATAAGAGGTAATAGGTGTAATGGTGGTGCACTTGGCTGCTCCCACGGGCTTCTGTTATCACGAATTAAGGTGTCGCGGCTGGCTACCTCTGTTGGGTGTTGTGATGCAGGATTCTCCCAGTAGTAGTATAGATTATATAGAAGTCTCACCATATAGGTATGAAGGGAGGATATATGCCTTATAAGGTATAAGGTTTTTGTGTCTGTAAATAAGAGTCTTCCTCTGTTTTTCATCTCCATTTGTCTTTTCTTAACCGCTGTCTCTAGCACCTTGGCAACCAGACCAGTGAATGGTAGAAGAGGGTGTTCTGGTGACTCACTTTGAGCCTTTTGATGGTTGGGGCAAGTGAAGTGGCCTGAGCCCTGAGGGTCAGGATACACCCCCGCAGCCCTCACCAGGACCAGGGTCTTGGTAATCGTAGTGGTTAATCACAGTATCTTGGGTCAGAGGTCAGGGGTCGCCTCACGCACGGACGTACACACGGACGTACACACACACACACACACACACACACACACACACACACACAATACGACGTACGTGTTTATGTGGATACAACTCTCTCACACGACATACAAGGAGCTGTATTATGAGCAGCAACCAGCCTATAGTGTAGTGGCAAAGTGCACCTGGGCAACACAGTGGTGGTGTAGGGGCTGGCTCTCAGCCCATAAGTTGAGATTTATGCAGTGTTCTTTCTTTTCCCCTTTCTGGGAAGGTCCGTAGGCTGAGGGCGTCCTGGCACCCCACAATTATCCCTCCTTGTTTCTCCTCCGCCGCTGCCCGGATTCTCCGTTTTCTCAAGAAATCTTCCAAGGCGTCCCGTCCCGGCGGCCACTTGAGGACGTGTGTGGCTGTTCACTCGGGCAGGATCTTCCTCCTCGCTCTCTCGTGACGCGTCTCTGTGAGGCGAAGTTGACGCTATCTGGCCACTGAGCTCCCTGGAGGGTAGTAATGACGCCTGCAAGCCTCCTGACCCCGTGGTGACCTCTCCCGGGCTACCTGTGCCCTCTCGAGATGCCCCTTTGCCCCGGCGTGCCCCCGGTGTGAGGCGGAGGGCCCCAGGGCGACCACTGAGATACAGGCGTTGGCGAGGCTGTGTACCCGGCCGCGCCCGCTCGTAATTACTGGCTGCGGGACCCCGCTTTTTATACCTTCAAGATCAAGGTTTGGGTTCTTGGGTTGTGCGTGTGGTGGTTTTTATTAAAGGTGTGGTATATATAATGTGTCAGAGGGACCTGACTGGCTACTGGTTTGTCTGGGGTCGTAAGGTAAGGTGCTGGACACGCATACGGGGCTCAGTGTGACGGTTGGTGTTCTGGGGTCTGTATGTCGGGGTCTGATCCACTTGGCTACACTCTATCGCCAGGTGAAGTTGTCTTGGTGGAGGAGGACCTCAGTGTAGTGTTGTGTTGTCGGTCTTTAGTGCAGGAGATGCAACTGTTGGTGATCAAGGCCTCCAACACTGGTGTTGTGGGGTTACTCTGTTGCGTCCCAAGCCAACACGCCAGCACTATTTCAGTGTTGTAGGGTGGTGGTGGTGCAGTCCACAGGTGTTGTAGGGTGGTGCAGGCCGTAGGTGTTGTAAGGTGGTGGTGGTGCAGGCCACAGGTGTTGTAAGGTGGTGGTGGTGCAGGCCACAGGTGTTGTAGGCTGTAGGGCGGTTGGTGGTGGTGCAGGCCACCGGTGTTGTAGGTTGGTGGTGGTGCAGGCCACCAGTGGTGTAGGGTGGTGCAGGCCACCGGTGGTGTAGGGTAGTGGTGCAGACCAACTCAGGAACATTGCTGCACCTGCTTCTGCGAGTTGCAATCTGGCCGGTGTAAGTGTTTCCGGGGTAGAGGGGCACATGAGACAGCCCGCTGCCGTCGCGTGTGTTACCCTCTTGCCCTGACCGCCGGGGCGTGTCCGTCTAGGAGGGACACAACGAGTAACGCTGCCACCGCAAGGTTGGTGTCCTTGTTGCTCCGACGTACGGGTTAGTGGCGATGCCAGGCAGATGGCGCCTTTGAAACTTGGCTTTTGTGTTTGGAATATGTCCTTTTGGCCTCAAGTTTGACGGACTTGGGGACTTGTATGTACCAAGGCCACAAAATTCGTATAAAACTGGAGTCTTTTATGACGGGTTGATATTACTGATTGCTGCCACAGTTTGACTGCTGGGCGTGAAGACCATGTTGTTGTTGTTGACCAGTCCGGCGGTGGCACGACCACACCAGTCCGGCGGTAGCACGACCACACCAGTCCGGCGGTAGCACGACCACACCAGTCCGGCGGTAGCACGACCACACCAGTCCGGCGGTAGCACGACCACACCAGTCCGGCGGTAGCACGACCACACCAGTTTGGCGGTAGCACGACCACACCAGTCCGGCGTGTAGCAGTGACTTAGCTGGGGTATAGGAGCGTGAGGGCGTGGTATTATGAGGGCACGAGGGCGTGGAGGCGTGGCACTAACATACCCCTCACAGCAGCTGTTACATCAGGTGTTGAGGAAGGGGGGGGGTCGGTATAGGGACGGCGGGAGGAGGGGGAAGGGAGGAAAGAGGAAGGGGACGTCGGGAGGAGGGGGAAGGG
This sequence comes from Homarus americanus, assembly GCF_018991925.1. NCBI lineage: Eukaryota > Metazoa > Arthropoda > Malacostraca > Decapoda > Nephropidae > Homarus > Homarus americanus. The sequence continues at coordinate 29,949 of NW_024725461.1, read as the reverse complement.
AGGAAAGAGGAGGGGGACGTCGGGAGGAGGGGGAGGACCTCAGATCACTCCTCTTCCCTCCTCCCATGTTTTATACCGTTTTAGTGTTTATATTAAAATTTAGGATGAATGTTTTACTACAGAATTTATGATATGTTTAGTCCCACAGCTTTCACGGATATCTGAACACGGTGAATGTTTATATAAATATTCTCAATGTTTTTATGACCTAATTTTATTGATGTTTTTTTTCTCTCTCTCTTTTGCAGCGTTTATGAGGATCCGGAAGTCGAAGCGCCCGGCGAACACCAAGCTAGAGGAGGAAGCTGAACTGCCAGCCCTGGTGAAACGGCCCAAGACTACATCCTCCTAACACATGCTCACCGTCAGACGTTCATTCCCCCCTCTCCCTCTCCGCCATCCATCACCATGTTCCACAAACTTCTTCTGCAGGGGTGGCTAGTCTCCAAGGACGGCCTCCAAGCTTCTGCAGGTGTGGCTAGTCTCCAGGACGGCCTTCAAGCTTCTAAGTGACTAGTCTCAGGGACGGCCTCCAAGCTTCTGCAGGTGTGGCTAGTCTCCAGGGACGGGCCTCAAGCTTCTGCAGGGGTGACTAGTCTCCGTGGACGGCCTCCAAGCTTCTGCAGGTGTGGCTAGTCTCCAGGGACGGCCTCCAAGCTAATGCAGGTGTGGCTAGTCTCCAGGGACGGCCTCCAAGCTTCTGCAGGTGTGGCTAGTCTCCAGGGACGGCCTCCAAGCTAATGCAGGTGTGGCTAGTCTCCAGGGACGGCCTCCAAGCTTCTGCAGGTGTGGCTAGTCTCCAGGGACGGCCTCCAACACTCCTGCAGGTGTGGGTAGTCTCCAGGGATGCTCTTCACGCTCCCACCACTTGGCTTTAATCTCAGAGCGTGAAGCCGTGAAGACTATCCAGGAATGTCTCTCAGTCCCGCAAGAGAGATAGAGAGGCGGAGGAGACATCTATTGAAGGGGGGGGGGTTCGAAGCTGTGTACTTGTGTGTGTGTGTCGACTGAAATATGGCGTTGAAAAAGATCTCAAAGCTTTTTTCTTCCCCAAAGCTGCCGAGGCTGTGAGGGCGTCAAGGACTAGGTGTTGAGGATGTGTTGGCAATGAAAAGAAAACAAAAGAGTGGATGCTTGTGGCACTTAAGACCAACAGAACAGACTGGGAATAACACTCAAGTGATTTTGTGTATAATTGTCTGTGTGATGCTTGGACGTGCACCCATCCGTCTACTTACTTGTTGGTTCATCCACTCACCCGTCCCCCTCACCCTCCAGCACCACAGCCTTCGGGACATCCACAAAACTCCATGATCTCACTGTATGAAACATTGTTTAAGTTTTTTATGTAAATACTTATTGTATTTATTTCATATTCAGTTTTTTTTTTCGTTTTTTTATGTGTGTGTGTGTGGTGCCTAAGGTGGCGAGGTCTCCCAGGCGGCTGGATTGTCGCTGTGACTCTGAGACTCACCCGGGCGGCCCCTCTTTACAAACTTTTTACCATGATCCAAAGATCGTTATTGGATACTGCCCAAAGAAGCTGCAACAAACCCGAGCACGCAGAAAAGTGTGTACCTTCAGAGGCTCAGTTTGTGTAGTGGTCCCCGCACTTGTCTCCCTGTCAGAGATTACCATTTGTCAGATCTCAAAACTCGGAACATCCAACTGTTATTAATATATGTTTTCCTCTCAGCCAAGTGCTCCTGAGCAAAGATAATTTGTAACATTAACAGTACAAAATTTTGTAACTATTTATGATACCTTACCTTTTTTCTTTTATTTATTGTTAATATTCGGGGCGTGATGTGTGGGCTCTGTGTTTAAGAGGTGTTCGTTGAGTGAGGGCGAGTCCAAGCCGCAGCAGACAACATGGACTTACGAGAACCAAGCTGTGGACGGCCTCATGCTCTGTGGTCCCTACTAGCTGTGGTTGTGGTCCCTACTAGCTGTGGTCCCTACTGGCTGCGGCTGTGGTCCCTACTGGCTGCGGCTGTGGCTTCTCTTACCCTCACACATTTATTTTAAAACAGTTTGCTCACGGCCCATCCCTCACGGCCCACTACAGCCTCCCTCCCTTGAGCCAGCTTACGTCAGTGTGTTGATGGTAGTGTCTGCTCAGCTTGTCTTCCTGTACAAGTTGTTTACCGAGGGAAAGTTGACGAGAAGTTCGAGAGATAATAGATGTTTTTTTTGTGTGTGTGTTCTTTTAAGGAGACCTGATCCCCCCCCCCTCCCCCACCACCCCAGAAGGTGTTAAGAAAGATAGAGAGAGAGAGATAGAAGACCTTAGGAAAGTTACCCCTCCCCTCCCCCCCTCTTCCAGAAACAATTATAGAGAGATAGCATGAGGGTTTTTCAAGAGACATGACCGCCAGAAGGAGTTAAGAGAAAGAGAGATAGATAGAGATAAACTTGATGAACCAAACTTTAAAATCCAATCAGAACTCTTTATTAAGATTGTAAGGTTGGATTTGATTGGTTACAGTGATAGTGTGTGTGTGTTGCTGGTTAGTATTTTTTGTATACATAATTTCTATCTCTTATCTCCTACCCAACGATGTTATAATACAAACACTATATTATGATCTCATTTATGGAAGCAGCGCTATACTATATATCCTATGTTATATAACCTTGTATTTGGTTGGTTTGAAACATAATATACCGGCTCGTCTTAACTCCTCCTCCCTTCCCTCACACAGGCTTTAATATCATTGGCTGGAAGGAGTGATCACTGCTCCGTGTTGACCAATAGCCAAGAGCCTCTCTGGTTTTTTTTTTTCAGTCAACCAATGGCAGTCCAGCAGTAGTTGTGTCTTTACTTTTATCGTTGTTTATCTCCCTTGTGGATATAATTTAACTTTTATCTCTTATTGTATCGAATTTTCTGCCATCTATGTTAATTATTTTATCTGTTTTTTACCTTTTTTTTAACCTGTATCCTCTCGAGTGTGAGCCGCTGAGTAGTTCACTGTAATAGGGACAAGGACCACAAACAGGTCCTCTCTTCCCTACCACCTCTGTTTTTTTTCCCCATATAATAGTAAATTAAGTCACGAATACCCAACTTTTTAACCCCTGCTTGTTGCTACTACTACTACTACTACTGATAATGGTCGTTGCTCCAGTGTAACGTCTCCCAAACACATATGAGAGATGAGCTTGGCTTTGTTGTATTTTATTTTAATTTTTGTTTTAAGTGGTGGTTGGGTTTTAGGGGATTTTTCTTCAAGTTATCAGTGTTTTTGTTTAGAAGGACCCGTGGGGTTTTAATTTTTCCCTGATTTTCCAGCTTTTGTTGGTAATGATTGGGGGGAAAATAAGACCCATAAACTCTATTGCTGTATGCTTTAAAAAAAATTATTTCTGTGAGTTATTATGGGGACGTCTTGAGACCTTAAAACAGACTAGACCTAAATATAAAGTAATGTTAATATACTGTACACTGTAAGAAATTAATTGTAAAGTAGTTGGTATAAAGCGAGTGACTGAAGATCCACCAGATAAGTGAGTTGAGGGAACCTGTGTGTGTGTGTCAGTGTTAAGTACAGAAAACCTAGAGACAGACAGGAATTCAATTATAGTTAAGGTCCCTATGGGTGTAGTCTATATTTAATTAAGGGTCTAGACAATTATATTGCTGAGTGAGATTAAGGGTCCTAACAATTGTATTGCTGAGTGAGATTAAGAGTCTTGACAAGTGTAATGCTGAGTGAGATGAAGGGTCTTAACAATTTTATTGCTGAGTGAGATTGAGGGTCTTGACAAGTGTATTGCTGAATGAGTTTAAAGGTCAAGAAAAGTGCATTGGTAAGTGAGGGGCCCCAATCACCTAACCACCCGTCTGTTTAGCCTATCGCTGTTCATACACCGCCTCGCTTCCACGCCGTACAATAGTTTTAAACCCAGGATATAACCAGTTTACCCCCGTTCAAGAGTCTCCCCTGTGTTGTCCTCCTTACTTAGTCACCCAACAACACCTGCCTGCCCAGACCCCTCCTCCTCACAACCCCATCACCACACAGGAAAAGACAATCTGTTTTTACCCCCAAGTACTTGAGGAAACTCAATTTGCTAATACGATTGTCCATATTTTTGTACACTTTCGAGTCAAGAATTCATTTTTATTCATTAACCAGAAATGATAAATAATACTTGATATTTTATGCATTTTTAGGATTTTAACTTTATTTCAAGACAATCATTAATGCCCCCGATTCTTCAAGGCCAATTTGGGGTTTTAAACTGAAAAATTACAAATTTAATTTTTTTTTTATTGAATAGCATAAACGACGAACAAATCTCAAGTATTTTAAGAGAAACGGTGGAATTTTACTAAACGGTCATGACAAGAAAAAAAAAAGACGAGTTTCAAGTGTGGTGAGTGAGGGCTTGGTGGTGGTGTTGTTGTGGTGACCAGACTGAGGGCTTGACGAGGAGCTCCTACCATAGTATAATTGTTAGTAACCAGTTCTTTTAGTTGGCTTCAAAAGGTGTTTACGAGAGAGAGGAGCCGTTGCATTCACGCCTTATAATTGTTAGTATTATTATTATTATTATTCAATGGTCACTGCCACCGTTACTACCTTCAATATTAAAGTTAATCCCTCCCAATTATTATTAACCTTTATTGATTGAACTTAAAATACTCGTCTATATCGTGTTTGAAATGGCTCCCATACATTTTTTTTTCTCTTCTGGCGTTTTATTCTTTTTCTCTCTGTCTGTGTGTTCAATTTATCCTTTCAATATATTCTCCTAACGCTGACAATCATTGTTCTCGTTGTTAGGTAACGTTGCCCTCAGGTAGTCAAAGATGAGCTTGTTGAAGAGGCCATCTATGTGTAAACCATGAAACAATACTTGAAAATTATTATAAAAAATTCCACAAGCTTTAGAAAAAATTGCAAAGGAAGATCATTGTTATTTGAGAATATTTGATTTGAATTGATTTTTTTTTTTAAGTTCGGTTATGCTTGTCAGACTTATTTTGTATTTCTATTTCCTTTGTTCTTTAGTGAAACAAAATTTGGTCAATGTACCTGATGTGTTTTGTTGTTTATAGTCTTGTGGTTATGTAAACACAAGATGACCTGTAAACAAACCTTCCCATAGACTTGTTTACCATGAAAGTAATAATATTTTTTTTTAATATCCCTTTTTTGTATTAATCCAAAATTTTTGAAAAGTAGTCAATACTTTTTTTTTTATATAGATATTCAATGTATGTTTTTCTATGTTATTTGTTTTTCCTTCATATTAATAATTTCAATAAGATAAATTAAGCTTGTACTCCCTTAATGGTAACTCATTGTCATATATTTTGCTCAAAGTTACGAACACGAAACCAAAACTCTCATGTTAATAATAATAATAATTAATAATGGCAAGTTCCCCAATAGAAGTAACACCAGAGCAACAACACACGTCCTCCTCACATGCTTGCCGGTGACCGTGTTGCAGGGCGTGTTTGTGCAACATGAACAATTTATTAAAGTGAGTTAATGTTGAGTAATGTTGGTGTATGCAAGGTGGAGGTGTAATGAGTGTTAACCTTAAGTGCCAAATGTTAGTTCATAAATAAAAAAAAAAAAGATTCTTCACTTAAATTTGGCATGGTTCTTAAATTCTTGTTTTTTTTTTTATTTTTTTTTTTTTTTAGTTAGAGGAATTTGAAGAAGGTCCATATATGAAATTTAACTTCATTATAAAAAACTATGAATGTTAAATCTGTTATATTTCTCTCCATTAAAAAAAAAAATCAGTCTGAATTCGCTTGTTCACTTGTGTTAAAAATCCCATTAAATAAATAAGATTTTTTTAAACTATAATTTAAAATTTTTATCAACTTTTTGTCAACTGTTTAAAAAAAAATAACTATAAAATTTTGCTTCAAGAATTTATTTAAAATTGTTTAAGAAAATACAAGTAGACAATCGGTGAGATAATGCTGTACTTGATTGTCACTCGTTCAGCAATTTCATTCGTGAGGTATTTTTGTGTCTCCTCTCTTGGTAATAAATTCTATCAATACAAAATTCACCAAATAATAATATTGTATTTGATATATTTAAAAAAAATCAATTATATAAGAAAAATAAAATAAAATACTCCAAAATTTATATAACTATTAAAATTGACATAACATTGACAAAAATAGTAAATTAATCCCATGTAGCATTCACAAAACCACACAAACCAATCGGTAGTAATTAGAAACAAACATTAAATCCCTTTAAAAAATTCTAACAGCTGTATGTAGAATTCTTTGTATGAACGTGGAAAGGTTGGCAATATTACCCCTGTGCGAATAGGTCAATATTATTATTTTTTTTAGGAGGGTTTTGAGAGGAGCTCCCCCACCACATGCTGATCTCATTGAAGATTGTAGTAGAATTCGTAGTAGTAATAATATATGTGTATCTATATTTGTAAATAAGAAAGAGTATTGTCCAAATTATGTCCAAATTATTGTACATAAATGATGAGGAATCGACAAATAAAATAATTAAAAAATTATTGGGTGTTTTTTTGTTGTTGTTGTTTATCTTTCCTTATGAAAATAATAATAATGATGGTGGTAAATAAAAAAGATAAAAATTAAAGAATATAAAAAATAAATACAAAATAGTGAATACAAAAAAAATAATGGTAAAAAAATATTAAAAATAATGAAAAAAAATGTAAACGAATAAAAAAAATTCTATATAACCTAGATGTAAATACGAGTAACATTTGAATTTGATAATTACCAAATTCAACCTCTGGTACACCGGGTCCACTCTGTGTTAAATAAAATCATCTGGTTTTAAAACACTAAGACCATCTCAAACATTTACGGAAATGTTTAGTTACTGAGGACAAACAATTTTTTTAGGGGGGGGGGGGGTAAATAAATTCCTATGTAATTATAGAGCCAAATTACACAACTATGATTATTAATATTTATGATAATTTGTAATAAGTTAAAAGGAATTTCTTACAATAAATCAAATTATATACAAGCACATAACTCACTATAATAATCATAGTCCATTATACAGTTAACTATAAGAAGGGATTACATAAAAATTAATATAATCTGTTGATGAATATAATTACGACATTAATCAACCTAAGAATGTCAGGAATGCTATTTATCTACTTGCTATCTCGTGTTGATGTCATAAATTTGTGGGGTTTTTTGTAAATGGTTATCGTTTAATTATATGATTTTAAGGAGACTTGTTTAAGGAGCTTGGTATTTACGTGTGTGAGGTTAAGTGGTGTGAGGATATTATTTTGTCTAGTTGTATTCCTGTAACTTTGGCTTCTACCATTACTATTACTATGTACTTATACTTTATTTTTTTTAGTGGCCTCCAGCCTCCCCCAATAGCCACACCTTCGCCGCCATTTTAATACCTTAAAATTAAATATCCTAATACGTAAGTAGCTACCCTAGATGTGTTGAGTTAGTTGAGCCGCAGATCTATGGGGCATTCAGTGACTGTTGCCTCATAGTCAATTTCTGCAACTTGTCGGCTTTGGAGCCGATGCTCTCGTTCCCCTGAGGCAAAACCAAAGCAGACCTAAGGAGAGAGAAGGACAGTCGACATCTCATCCAGACTGTAGCATAACTTCTGGGCTGCTGCTTCTGTTCGGATAGCACCTCCGCGAGTCTGGCATAGAAGCATCTTGCACTTGGTCCCATCCCACCAGAGGTTGTAAACACCAGAGGAGTGAAGCTGCCTTGATCAACATTCTGAATTCTCTCCCCTTACGCCCTTATCTTGTCATTCTCGTTCCTCCTGTGTGCAGCATCGAGAGCTAAGTTATGGTGACATGCGGCCATGGGATCAAAAATCCTGATGTCGAAGAATCCTCGAGCACTGACGTCAACACGGGCTTCATTGGATGTGTTTGAAGTCCTATGTTGGAAATTCTCACCATCCAATGGAAGGAGGGTCGGTTCTACCCTGACATCACGACAGATTTCCTTCAATATATTTGCTGTGAGATCCAGTACTTCGTCATGCCTCCTGCATATGAAGCCCCCATGGCGTGATCGACGTTATAGGAAGAGCCACACATGCTTTGGGAGGGCAAACCTTCTACTGGCCGACCGTACCTTCGAGCAATGGCATTTGTAAATTCTTGTTTATTGAGACTGAAACCATTTGCCCTTAACGGTAATGTAGTTAACCAGTTCGAGGCGCCCACCTCCTGCGCTATAGCTACTTTTTTTTCTTCAAATTCTCTGGTACTTGCAGCAACAGTTGCTGCAACTTATCACTTTGGCCGTGCTGTCGTTCTGTCGTAATGGACCGTCACCTGTTGCATTCTGAGCTATTATGTGGTCCGTCAGGGCTGCCGTGAGCTTAACTGAGTTTTGATGTTCGGTGGCAGTAATCTCCTCTGGATTGGTCAATCCCATTCCTCCCAGTCTCGGTGGTAGTGCAAGGAGTGATCTTTCTGCTGGGGTTAAGTGAGGGTGTGCACTTGCACAATCACAGCTAGCGCAATTTTGGTTCTGCTAGCACAGACGCAGCAATGTCTGTTACCCGGCACAGTGTTCCGCACCTTGGGCGACAGTTACGTCCGCCTCCGACATCTGCTTTGGTCCCATACAGAAGAAGAAACTAGTTCTTATGAGGAAAGGGCGGAGAGGTGACAGGCTGGACTGCTTTGTCCTGGTAGCCCCTGCATACGTGCGCGCGTGGGTGTGTAGGCCGCCCCCCTGTGGGCGACAATCCACACATCAGAGTGATACACTGGGAGCAAGAATTGTCACACCTAACACTTGTTTATATATCCCTGGCAGAAATAACCACTATTTCTATGGTGGTACTGATGTAAGATTAGTTATATATACTCACTTGGTCGGCTGTCACTACATGAAGTGACCGTTGCTTATGGAAGGCGACCGCAAGCGTAGAACACTTGGCCTTCTGTCACTGACCATAGGGGCGAGAGTCACTAGGCCACCCCGCCAAAGTAGGCTTATCGACACTGGCACTGGCACCTGCACCAGCCGACGCCAAGCACTCACAACTCGCTTGGTGACCGCCGGTGAACACACGGAATATTTGCGATTAATGCCGTAAGGGATGAGAAGAACCTTCGGTGACAATGCTCAGGGTGACATCCGATATTCACTATTATTACTACTACTTTTTTTATACTACTACTACTACTACTACTTTTTTTATACTACTACTACTACTACTACTTTTTAAACATGAACTCCTACTTCCACTTATAATCATACTACTACAACTAAAAATAATAATATTAATAACACAACAACAGCAACATAATAATAATAATAATAATAATAATAATAATAATAATAATAATGAACAAAACATTAAAAGGAAGAACAAGTTGATAAAAATAAAGATAACAAAGGAAATAATAACACATAAACGTAAAATAATGACAAAAATGATAACAAGTAAAGATAACAAGAAAATAAAAATAACAAGAATAAAAGAGTAACTTGAGGAAGACTGTTGCGATAATAAACCAAAATAACGATAACTTAAACCGGAAGAAATGATAATAATTTAAATATGAATGTTGAAAGAATTTAATTATTACTCCTGATAATGAGATACGTAATTAGGTGATATAATTAGCATGGTTCATATACGTGTTTGTAAAGAGTAATAAATAATCACATGACAATTAATAAAATATACAGATTAATATTGATAAATTTAAATACTAAAAAAAATAATAAAAAAAAAGAATTATTATAAGTTAAATTAAAACGTAAAATATTCTTATTTCGTAGTAATTTTATTCAGAAAAATACGATAGGAGAAAACGAAGGTAACAGACGCTAAGTGTAAAATTAATATGCACGGTGTCGGGTTCAGTAGTTCGCCGCGTCGCTAACAGATGGCGGCGGGACACACACACACAAACCCCCCCCCACACACACACACACACTCACACACACACACACACACACACTCACACACACACACACACTTCAGTATGTATTTTGGTCTCATTCCTACATCTCTGATTCTTAAAACCATCGTTAATTTCATTTATACAGGTAAATCATTAATTAATTTACCTGTTATGCAGATTTTCACACTCAGACTCCTTACTAAATACGTTCCCTCATCTTCAAAAAAATTAAATAAAAATAATACCTGATTTTTTTGTGGATAAGCTGGAGTTTAGATCAAATTATCTGTAAACATTATGGGGGAAAGTATTAATGTTTAGTGGTAAATCGCCTTTAAATCTTGCCTCAGTTAATCCCCACTTCGTTTTCTCTACTGTGTAACCTTGAGAAAATATGTAACAGTAATAGTAATAATTTTCGTATTTTTTTTCGATATAATTATAAATATTTTTATCTTGAGGTTAAAATGGTAAATATATTAAAATAATTATATATATTAAATCAAGGTTGTATTATAGTGAATAATATTAATGTAAATAATTAACTCCTAGAAAGATTAATTAGTATAGACTTTAATTAATTATATGGATTGTTAGTAATTATATAACTTTAAGGTGTAAGTAGTAATTATTTTGGTATAATTATAAGTGATGATTAATAACTCGTTCAATTTTATGTGTTAGGTAATTAGTAATGATGAATGGATCACCTGAAGATTAGCCCCCCTGCTGTTATGTCCTTATAATTAACCTTCCTAAAGATGATCTGATTTAACCTAACCTAGATTAATTTAACCTAATCTAATATAACTTAACCCAATATAACCTAATTTAACATAATTTCGACAGTAGAGAAAAAGTTACAGTATTTATTGATAATTAATAATAATTTCTTATGTATTTGAATATTAATTTGGTCGAATGTTTTAATTATGTTGTGACTGTCGACCAGATTAGCGAACTGGGAAAATTTTTACAAACATTCAGACATACTCAGACAGATACCCAGACTTATTGGCACCTAGACAGATATCCCACACAGATTCCAGACAGATAGACAGTCACCCAGACGAAAACAATTAGACACCCAGACATCCAGACATCCAGACAGACAGTCACCCAGACGAAAACAATTAGACACCCAGACATCCAGACAGACAGACAGACAGTCACCCAGACGAAAACAATTAGACACCCAGACATCCAGACAGACAGATAGACAGTCACCCAGACGAAAACGATTAGACACCCCAGACAGACACCAAGGACAGGCAGACAGACAGACAGACAAGCAGATGATAAAACTATACAATAATATGTCTGTCTAGAAATAAGACATTTGAGAGAGAGAGAGAGAGAGAGAGAGGGAGAGAGGGAGAGAGTGCTTCTTCGACAACTCAATCGCCTACTGAGACATGTACGACATTTTCAGCTGCTAGACGTCGCCAAACACCCTGCCAGACACACGACAAACACACACACACACACATCATGGTATACGGTGACCTTGTTGGCAAAGGGGAATCTACTTACACTTAGGTACACATACATACATACATACATACTTACATACATGTACATACGCACATATATACCTTCATTACATATACACAAATGTAAGAACACTTCCTCCCTTATCCCACCACTTTCCTCTCTCTCCTTTCCACTTCTCCCTCTTCCCTCCCTCCACCCCTCTTCCATCCGTCCTTCCCTTCCTTTCTTTCCTTCCCCCTCCTCTACCCTTCCTTGCTCCTCTTTCCTTCCTCCCACCTATTTTTATCATACCTTCCTCCTCTTCCCTTCCTCCCTCCTCTTCCCTCCCACCTCTTCCTCCCTCCTCCCTCCCTCCTCTTCCCCCACCTCTTCCTACCTTCCTCCCTCCTCTTCCTCCCACCCTCTTTCTGATGATACCTCCCTCCTCTCCCTCCCTCCTCTTCCCTACCTTCCTCCCTCCTCTTCCCTCCCACCTCTTCTTATGATACCTCCCTCCTCTTCCCTCCCTCCTCCCTCCTCTTCCCTCCCTCCTCTTCCCTCCTTCACCCTCCGTCCTTGGGAAATATTTTAGAAGGTCGTTTGTTCAGCCGTCTGCCTCGAGCTGAACAAGATATATAAGCCAAAGAAAGCACGATGTTCCTGTGGCCACCCTTCTGGCCACCACGATGTTCATGTGGCCACCACTCCTGTCCACCACGAAGGTACTGTGGTTACCACCTACTGGCCACTATGAGAGTCCTGTGGCCACCTTTCCTTACCACCACGAGGAGTATGTGGCCACCCCTCCTGGCCACTATGAGAGTCCTGTGGCCACCTTTCCTTACCACCACGAGGGGTATGTGGCACACCCCTCCTGGCCACAACAAGGGTCATGTGGCCACCATTGACAGTCCTGAATCTGGCCACAACAAAAAAATTGGCCAAATATTCAGAATCTCTCTGGTCCCGTCTACACTCTCTCTCTCTCTCTCTCTCTATTGATTTATTTGGTCTGTGATGGGAAGAGATCCAAGAAGGGAACAAGAGAGAGAGAGAGAGAGAGAGAGAGAGAGAGAGAGAGAGAGAGAGAGAGAGAGAGGAGAGAGAGAGAGAGAGGAGAGAGAGAGAGAGAGAGAGAGAGAGAGAGAGAGAGAGAGAGAGAGATGACTAAACCGCTGCTGTAATAACTTTGATACAAAGCAACAAAACTAGAGACAGAACGACGGAGGGTGTTTTGAAGGAGGAGGAGAGGAGGAAGAGGAGGAGGAGGAAGAGGAGGTGGATAAGCTTACGTAGCGTTGTGGGTGATCAGTGGTGGAGTGCATGATAGTAGTAGTGGCGGTAGTAGTAGTAGTGATGGTAGTAGTGGTGGAAGTGATGGTAGTCGTGATAGTTGCTGTTGAAGTGGTAGTAGTAGTTGAAGTGGTTGTAGCAGTGATGGTATTAGTGGTAGTAGTAGTGGTGGTAGTGGTAGTGGTGGTAGTAGTGGTAGTGGTGGTGGTGGCCGTGACTGACAGGTGGTGAGGCAGCTGGTAGGCCCCGGGCGAGCAGGTGTCGTCCCAAGCAGGTGCTGATATCACCTGCTCTCTTTCCCTCCCTGTCCCTGTCTCTACCTGTCTCCCTCTGTCTCTCTCTCTGTCTCTCTCTCTCTCTCTCTCTTTGCATTGACTCAAAAAGACATTAGGACGCACAAACATAAACAAACAGACAAACACAGAACCCTCACATACACAGTCACACAAGGAGGCGGTCAGTCGGCCTTCAGTCATCATGACCCAGCATTTATCCCCGTGACCTGACCTGACCTAGTTTTACGTTCACATGTGATGCTCCGACTCTCACTTGACCCTCCTTAAAAACTGGGTCATGGTCACACACACACGCACACACATACACACACACACACATACACACACACACACACACACACACACACACCAGGTCATAATTATAATTGCTGTCTTAGTAAATGAATAGTCCTGACCTGAGCTGACCTGACCTACCAACATGTGACCTCCTTTGATGGACATTGGTGGCCTCTCTTGTCGGGCCCTCCTGTCAGGTCATCAGGTCAAAGGTCACAGGAATGTAAATATTAATATCTTTATTATACATAGACTAATGCATGAAGGAGGGATATTTGTGTTAACCTTCTCTGTCTGTCTGTCTCTTAGTGTGTCTGTCTGTCTGTCTGTCTGTTTCTCTGTCTGTTAGGCGTGTGGTAGTATCCAGATTATCTTATATATAAATTAGCATAGAAGAAACGTAGATAAAAGGAGAAAAAACGTAGGAATGGAAAGAAGGAAAATAAAAATACGAAAGAAGATAAAAACAATAACAAACGAGAAGAATAGGTCAGGTCAGGAGAGGTCATGGGGGGTCACATCTTAGTTGACCTCCAATGAGATCCCAGAAACTAAGGGAGGAGTGTTGGGTCGCTCTAATCTGACCCTCTTATCACCTCTTTAAGAAGCTAGGTCAGGTAAGGTCACTCGTCTCATGGATCATCTTCCCTCCAGTTTGACCCTCTTCCCACCTATATGAGAAGGGAGGTCAGGCAAGGTCACTGGTTTAAAGAATTTTTCGGTACTCTAATTTGACCCTCTTGTCACACTTCCAAGGATATGAATGAGGTCAGGATTGTTTGTTTGTGTATGTGCATATAGCAAACCCCTTACACACACACACACACACACACATACCCATACATACACACACAAACAAGCTAACACAAACACACGAAATACTATATAAACAAACAAACAGACGTAAATGCAAACACATTCAAACACACACAGTCATAATGAAATACACAAACAAACAAACAATTAGGCCATATTTTTTTAAAGGTCACCTGACAGTCTAGTGGCGGCTCGTGCAGTCCCCCCAGACACTCACTGCCAGGTGTATGATTCCTTTAGAGACAACTGAATAATACACTACCAACAAATATATCATTTTATATGTTATTTAATTATTTTTAATACGTTGCTAAGTGAATTTTCATTAAAATCACACCAAAATTTAAGTTACTTTCGTAGTTGCTGTCAATGCTGTACGATTCATGTCTGTTATCGCCGCCGCCGCACTTGAAGCAGCTCAGTCTCGTACAACGTGTGGACGGTGTGGTTAAATCGTGCTTTCTTTAACCCGCGACGATGGAAAATCGAATGAAGTATTTGCAAAACATCAACTTTTCCCAGCTGACATTAAATGAAAAGACTGAAATCAAAGCAAGAGGAAGACCTACACCAGTTTTATCCATTCAACAGAACAGTACAAGCAGGAACAAAGAATATACACGCCAGTTTAACATGAGTGTTTATGGCTCTGTGGTTGTGACGAGGCAAATACTTTATTCTGCTTTCCATGCCCTGGGAATTCGTGGACATCAACTACAACTCATACCTGAGGTAGGTCAAATTTGTGTATCCTACTGTTGTGTGAGGCTTGCAGTCCCTCCATTTTATTTTTCACGAGCCGCCACTGCCTGACACGTAGTAGTGACCTGACCTGATTCCGCCTATGATCATGTGACCTGCAACACAAGGTCAACACAGCGCCTTAACC
>NW_024725461.1:0-10000 GCF_018991925.1 Homarus americanus | reverse complement strand
AAAACAAATAAAATAACAACAACAAACAACAGATTAACAAAAACAAGTAAAAAAAATCATCTCTAAGACTAAAAAAATAAAAAAATAAATAAATATTGAATTTTTTTTGGTATTTTCTCTAAAACAGGACAAAAAAATCATAGTGTTTACAGATTCAGTATTGTATTTCTGTATCATTATTTCCTTCCTGTTGTGATTACAGGTGTGGAGTGTGGGGTGTGTAGAGTGTGGAGTGTGAGCCATGTGTGTGTGAAAGTGCTTGTATTTGTACCTCTCTCTCTCTCTCTCTCTCCTTCCCTCATCTGTCTCCCCACCCTCCACTTTCCTCCCCCTCTCCCTCCCTCCCTCACCCCTCCCCTCACCCCTCCCCTCACCCCTCCCTCACCCCTCCCCTCCCCACCCCTCCCTCACCCCTTCCCCCCTCTCACCCCCTCCCCTCACCCCCTCCCCTCACCCCCTCCCCTCACCCCTCCCTCACCCTCCCACCCTCCCCTCACCCCTCCCTTCACCCCCTCCCCACCCCTCCCCCCTACCCCTGTTATGGCCCCTCTCCTCACTTTGATGTCTACGATATGTTATCTAAGGGGCGAGAAGGGTGACTGAGGTTCGTTTTAGGGTTAAGGGGTAAGAAGGGTCCTTCTATAATTGGAGTAAAGGTGACAGATGTGTGACTTAAGGGGTTTAAATGGGTAGGTTAAGGGGTTCTATATATCTTTTAAAGGAGTTTTAAGATAGACTGACAGAAATTATCACTATTCCTCTACTAGTACTACCACCATTCCTCTACTAGCACTACTAGTACTACCACCATTCCTCTACTACTCTCCCAGCCAACCACCACCCCTATACCCCCACTACCAGCAGAATTACCCCCCCCTACCGGCACTACCACCACCCTCTACCACCACTACCACCACTACCACCACCCACCAGCACTACCACCACCCACCAGCACTACCACCACCCCTCCACCACACCATCACCCCCTCCACCACTACCATCACCCTTCTACCATCCTACCACCCACACCAACTACCACCACCCCTCTACCCCATCACCCTTCTCCATCACTACCACCCACCCACCCAGCACTACCCACCACCCTCTACCACCACTACCACCACCCTCCTCCTACCACCTCTCACCACCACCACCTCCCACCACCCCTCCCACCTCTACCCACCACCCTCTACCACCCACCAGCACTACCACCCCTCCACCAGCACTACCACCACCATCTACACCACCCACCACCCCTACCACCACCCACCAGCACTACCACCCTCCACCAGCACTACCACCTCTACCACCACCCCCTACCACCACCCCTACCAGCACTACCACCATCCGTCTTCTACAACCGGTTTCCACCTTTTCTTTGCATAATTTTTTTACTGACTAATTTTTACCCATCTGCTCACAGCTGTCGTGACCTCCCTCTCTTTGTTCTTGCGCCTCCCCTCCTCCTTCCCTCCTTCCTCCCCTCACCCTCCATCCTTCCCCCCCCTACGCTCTCTCCCTCTCTTCCATCCCTCTATTCCTTCTCCCTCCATCATCTCTCCTCCCTATCCCTCCATTCCTTATCAAAACTCACCAGTCGTAACATCCCTCCCTCCTCCCCTCCCCTCCCTCCCTCCCTCCCTCCCTCCCTCTTTCCTTCCTTCACCCTCCCTCCCCTCACACTCTCTTCCTCCTTCCTCTCTAATTTAGCCTACGTCATTCTCACACTGTCTACACCCCACTTCTTTTATATACCTACACTGTCTACACCCATTGTTTATACCTACACTGTCTACACCATTGTTTATATACCTACACTGTTACACCCACTGTTTATATACCTACACTGTCTACACCCATTGTTTATATACCTACACTGTCTACACCCATTGTTTATATACCTACACTGTCTACACCCATTGTTTATATACTGTCTACACCCATTGTTTATATACCTACACTGTCTACACCCATTGTTTATATACCTACACTGTCTACACCCATTGTTTATACCTACACTGTCTACACCCATCTACACACATATCATGGCTCTATTGTTGACATCCAAGTCTTAATTCCACTCGTTTTCTTTATTACTTTCTCTTAGTGAACTCTTTTATTTCTTACCTGAGTTAGAGGAATAAACTAAGTATTTCCAGATCCTAGGGTAGTCACTTGTACCTGTACCTGTATCGACAGCTCTACCTGTACCTGTATCTACAGCTCTACCTGTACCTGTATCTATGTCTCTACCTATACCTGTATCTCGCTCTACCTGTACCTGTATCTGCAGCTCTACCTGTACCTGTATCTCACCGACTCTACCTGTACCTGTGCCTACGACTCTCTGTACCTGTACCTACAGTCTACCTGTACCTGTATCTACAGCTTTACCTGTACCCCTGTATCGACAGCTCTACCTGTACCTGTATTTATGCTTCTACCTGTACCTGTATCTACGCTTTACCTGTACCTATATCTACAGCTCTGTACCTGTATCTATGTCTCTACCTGTACCTGTATCCTACAGCTCTACCTGTACCTGTATCTACAGCTCTACCTGTGCCTGTATATCTACAGCTCTCTTACCTGTATCTACGGCTCTGCACCTGCCTGTATCTACCTCTACCTGTACCTTAGCCCATCTGCAGCTCTACACTGTACCTGCCATCTGCAGCTCTCACACCATCTGGCTCTACTGTACCTGTATCTACGGCTCCTGTACCCCTATCTACAGCTCTACCTGTACCTGTATCTATGTACTCTACCTGTACCTGTATCTATGCCTCTACCTGTATCTGTGCTCTACCTGTACCTGTATCTGGCTCTACCTGCGCATGTATTTATGCTACCTACCCTGCCTGTATCTGTCTACCTGTACCTGCTTATCTACGGCTCTACCTGTGCCTGCCATCTGCAGCTCTCCCTCTGTATCTGCAGCTCTACTGTACCTGTATCTACAGCTCTACCTGTACCTGTATCTACAGCTCAACCTGTACCGCTTATCTAGCTCTACCTGCCACTGTCTGCAGCTCTACCTGTACACCATCTACAGCTCTACCTGCCTGTATTTACAGCTCTACCTGTACCTTATCTGCAGCTCTACCTGTACCTGTATCTACAGCTCTACCTGTACCTGTATCTGCAGCTCTACCTGTACCTGTATCTACAGCTCTACCTGTGCCTGTATCTACCGGCTCTACCTGTACCTGTATCTGCAGCTCTACCTGTACCTGTATCTACAGCTCTACCTGTACCTGTATCTACAGCTCTACCTGTACCTGTATCTACAGCTCTACCTGTACCTGTATCTACAGCTCTATGTACCTGTATTTGTCTACCTGTACCTGTATCTACAGCTCTACCTGTACCTGTCTGGCTCCTGCCTGTATTTACAGCTCTACCTGTACCTGTCTACAGCTCTACCTGTACCTGTATCTACAGCTCTGTACCTGTCTACAGCTCTACCTGTACCTGTATCTACAGCTCTACCTCCCTGTTTATCTGTGAATCTCACCCTGTACCTGTATTTATGCTTCTACCTGTGCCTGTCTACAGCTCTACCTGTACTTACTGCTTTCTCTACCTGTCTCTACCTGTACCTGTATCTACAGCTCTACCTGCCATCTACAGCCTCACACCTGTACCTTGATCTACAGCTCTACCTGTACCTGTATCTACAGCTCTACCTGTACCTGTATCTACAGCTCTACCTGTACCTGTATCTACAGCTCTACCTGCCTGTATCTACAGCTCTACCTGTACCTGTATTTACGGCTCTACCTGTACCTGTATCTACAGCTCTACCTGCTGGCTCTGTACCTGTATCTGGCTCTACCTGTACCTGTATCTACAGCTCTACCTGTACCTGCTTGTCAGGCTCTGTACCTGTATCTCATATCTACCTGCTTCACCTGTATCTGCAGCTCTACCTGTACCTGTATCTACAGCTCTACCTGTACCTGTATCTACAGCTCTGCCTGTATCTACGCTCTACCTGTATCTACAGCTCTACCTGTATCTGGCTCTACCTGTATCTCTACCTGTACCTGTATCTACAGCTCTACCTGTACTAACATCTACGGCTCTACCTGTACCTGTATCTACAGCTCTACCTGTACCTGTCTACCTGTACTGTAAAGCTACCTGTACCTGTACATTACGGCTCTACCTGTACCCCTTATCTGCAGCTCTACTACCTGTATCTACAGCTCTACCTGTACCTGTATCTACGGCTCTACCTGTACCTGTATCTACAGCTCTACCTGTACCTGTATCTACAGTCTACCTGTACCTGTATCTGGCTCTACCTGTACCTGTATCTACAGCTCTACCTGTACCTATACCTCTACAGCTCTACCTGTACCTGTCTACATACCTGTACCTGTATCTACAACCTGCCTGTACATAATCCTGCAGGCTCTACCTGTACACCTGTGTTGCAGGCTCCCACCACCTGTACCTACCATATCTAAAGCTCTACACCTGGCCTGTATCTGCAGCTCTACCGCGCACCTGTATCTACAGCTCTACCTGTACCTGTATCTGCAGCTCTACCTGTACCTGCATCTGTCTACCTTACCTGATCTACAGCTCTACCTGTACCTGTATCTACAGCTCTACCTGTACCTGTATCTACAGCTCTACACAACATCTACAGCTCTACCTGTACATCTCTGTACCTGTATCTACAGCTCTACCTGTACCTGTATCTACAGCTCTACCTGTGCCTGTATCTACAGCTCTACCTGTACCCATCTACAGCTCTACCTGTACCTGTATCTGCAGCCTGTACCTGTCCTGCGGCTCTACTATGCCTGTATCTACGGCTCTACCTGTACCTGTATCTACAGCTCTGTACCTGTATCTACGGCTCTGCCTGTGCCTCTGCGCTCTGTACCTGTACTGTATCTACAGCTCTCACCTGTATCCTCTACCTGTACCTGTATCTACGACTCTACCTGTACATTGTTCTAGCTCTACCTGTACCTGTATCTACTCTTACCTGTACTACGACTCTACCTGTACCTGTATCTACAGCTCTACCTGTACCTGTATCTACAGCTCTACCTGTACCTGTATCTACAGCTCTACCTGTACCTGTATCTACGGCTCTACCTGTATCCTATGCTTCTACCTGTACCTGTATCGACATACCTGTGTCCTTAGAACCATATTTCAGAATAAACTCACCATTTTGTGACCTAATATATTATCTATTTCAAGCTGAGATAACCCCCCCCTCATTGTGTTCAGTGTCTTCAGTAGCTTCGTTGCATGTGTGTGTGTGTGTGTGTGTGTGTGTGAGTGCGTGCGTTTGAGGGATAGTGTAGAGGTATATGTATGTATTATGCTCGAGTACAGTGTGTGTGTGTGTGTGTTTGCCAGGATACGTATGTGTTACACTAAGGTACGTTGTGTGTGTAGTGTGTGTGTGTGTGTGTGTGTGTGTGTGTGTGTGTGTGTGTGTACAGAATATGTCAATAAGCATAAATTCCACAGATCATCAGCAATAACAAAGCCTTGAGTGGGAGGCAGCTGGCGTCCCACAGGCTAACAATGCTCCTCTTCGTTTCATAAAATAACAACATCTCCAGTTATAACCAATCAAAATCATCGCCAGGGAGAGCAATCAGTAACGTCTGGCTAAAATCTCTTCGCCTGTTTATCTTTAACTCTATCTCTCAGTGACATATGTGGGAGCTTCCCAGACGTACTTATCTCCGCCTTTTTACCACACCTGGGTTTCCTAATGGCACAATCATTCGGGGTCGTGAACGTGGTAACATTATTATTCTGAAGAGCTATAGGTGTTGTTTCGGGTACATTATGTGCTGTGGGGGGTATGGGGGGGTGTATGTGTGGGGAGGTTGTATATGTGTGTGGGGGATTAATGTATACAATGTCTGTCTTGTCTAGGGATGAGGTAGTGTACTAATATGCTACACTTGGTGCATTGTATATGGGGATCTCCAGTGTGTACATGTGTGTGTGTGTGTGTGTAACAGCATGTCAGGACTAAGCGTTTCTAACCTGTTAACCTTCCCTCGTGGCACCAATAGCAGCAGTCAGTGGGGTCGAATGCTTTCATAGTGGTCCGTTCAGGGGTGCGGTATGCACTGACGTCAAGGCGCAGGCGTGACGTCACGACCCCCATGCACTGACGTCACGACCCCATGTGCTGATGTCCGGCAATGAAGTCAACCCATCAAATGACGTCAGACGCGGGTGTTCTGACATGATGAGTCCGCTGTGTAATAAGTATGATAAATGTTAACTTTACAAGTTTTTGAAATAAGAAAGTTTCCCTCAACCAATCCAACGGTCACATTTCTCTCTCTCTCTCTCTCTCTCTCTCTCTCTCTCTCTCTCTCTGAACTTCATATCTCCTAGTGTCAATATTAATACATAAAAACGGGTAACAAACAGGTGACAAATAGGTGACAAAACAAACGTGGTGACAAACAGGTGTGAGAGGCGCAACAGCTGCGTCATACATTGGTCTGTTTACCTGCTCATTCAAACTGAATTAGGTATTTCCTGAGTGAGATACTCGGCTTGATGACGTCTTAACAGCTGATCGACCGTGTGTTTGTTTATATTTAATCAGCTGATCGATCACGGCAGTGTTTATTTAATCTAATCCTAATGCTCTACCCACGTGGGTTTGTTTACTATTAATCAGCTGATCGACTAAATTATTGTGTGAAGATGAGTATTTCTCGTGAATGAAATTGAAATAATATACCTAACCTAACCAAACCTAACCTAACCAAACTCCTAACCTAACCTAACCTAACTAACCAGAGCCCCTAACCTAACCTAACCAAACCTAGCAAACCTAACCTACCTAACCTAACCGCCAACTTTACAAGGTAGAGTCTTAGTGTTAATTGTGTCGCCATTTTGTACTTCACTCTCCAAACTATTATCCCGTTGCCTTCAGAGGATCGAACTCCCCGGCCTCTGGTTTACTAGACCAGCGCTCTAGCCCACTGAGCTATGAGAACACAGTAACACGAAAGGAAAGGTAGTGCCCCAGTGGAAATGATGTCCGTCAACAGATATGTGTATCATCATGTTATTAAGATGTATGGTTTACCTGTAATATGTTGTGTGTTACCTGGTTTTATCTCTCTCTCTCTCTCTCTCTCTCTCTCTACCCACTCTCTCTCTCTCTCTCTCGCCTCTCTCTCTCTCTCTCTACATTTATCCAATTTATACTTCTCTCCTGTTATTCTTCTCTCTCTTTCTCTCTCTCTCT
Source organism: Homarus americanus (assembly GCF_018991925.1). Classification (NCBI taxonomy): domain Eukaryota; kingdom Metazoa; phylum Arthropoda; class Malacostraca; order Decapoda; family Nephropidae; genus Homarus; species Homarus americanus. Next base: position 2,736 of record NW_024725461.1, on the reverse strand, counting down.
CTTTTATCCTCCCCAACCACGTCTCAAATCTTCTTCCTCCAATAGTGTTTCCATTGTTATCCTAATTACTGTCTATTACCTTGTCCTTATCACTTAATTGCTCACAAGCCTTCATAGCTCAGTGGCTAGAGCCTGGTCTATAAAACCAGAGGCCAGGGGTTCGATTCTCTGAAGGCAACATAGGGGACCACATTTAAAAGGTGCCAAGGAATAAATCGGTACTCTGAACTCTACCGTTGACGATAAATCCCCATGTGTTTCTGGCTGACGATGGAACGCGAGACGATGGTTTAAACGCCCCGAGAACAATGGTTAACCTCGCCCGAAACGATAACGCCGCTGAGACGATGGTTTAACCAACGAGACGATGGTTTAAACGCTGAGACGATGGTTTAACCGCCGGGGACGATAGTTTGCTTAACCCCGAGACGATGGTTTAACGCCCAAGGACGATGGTTTTAACCGCACGCAAGGACGATGGTTTTAACGCACGAGACGATGGTTTAACCGAGACGGTGGTTTAACCCTTGAGACGTGGTTTACGCTTGAGACGTGGTTTAACCTGAGACGATGGTTTAAACCGCTTGAGATGATGGTTTTAACCGCTGAGGACGATGGTTTAACGCCCCGAGATGATGCTTTAACCCCCGAGGACGATGGGACACCTCGCTGAGGGACGATGGTTTAACCCATCGCTTGAGAAACGATAGTTTTAAACGTGGTTTAACCCTTGAGACGATTGAACCCCTTACAGACGATGGTTTAACACTTTAACGACGATAGTTTAACCATTTTGAGACGATAATTTAATTTTTTGAAACGATAATTTAACCCCATGAGACGATGATTTAATTTTTTGAAAGCGATGATTTAACCCTTTGAGATGGTTAGAGACGATGGTTTAACCACGAGACGATGATTTAATTCTTTGAGGACGATGATTTAACCCTTTTATCTGTTACCTTGATTCGCCAGTCTTATCAAAGTGTCAATCTCTGCCGTGACAGGTTCCGAACCCAGTTATTGCAGCCAACACAATATACTAACCACCTATACGATCACGACCACCTGGACTGTGACCCAAATTAGACAGTGATAACCCGTCAAAATCTCTCCTCTCTCTCTCTCTCTCTCTCTCTCTCTCTCTCTCTCTCTCTCTCTCTCTCTCCCCCACACTCTCTTGCTCCCTTCCTCTCCCTCTGTCCTATCTCTCCCTGTCTCCTTCCTACTTCCTCCCCCTCCCCTCTTTCTTTTTCTGTCCTCTAATTCTCTCCCTTTCCCTCCCTACTCTCTGTTCCTCCCTCTCTTCTTTTTCTCCCCACTCTCCCCTATCTTCCCTCTTCCTCCCTTCCTCCCTCCTCTTCCTCCTCTTCTCCTCCCTCTCTTCCTCCCACTCACTCAACTTGGTGACCCACGTGTCACTGCCAGCAGAATGATGTCTACACACCTTACTTCCCTCCTCCTCCTTCTTCCTTCTTTCTCCTACGTCGTTCTTTCTTCTCTCCTTCCCCTCTTTCTCCTTTTCCCTTTCTCTTTCTCTCTTCCCTCTTTCCCATTCTTCCCCCCCCCCCCTCTTTCCTCCCACCTTTCCTCCATTTGTTTATTCTCTCCTTTCTCCCCCCTTCCTCCTTCTTTCCTTCCCCCCCCATTCCCCCTTCCTTTCCCCTTCTCTCTCTCTCTCTCTCTCTCTCTCTCTCTCTCTCTCTCTCTCTCCCTCTCTCTCTCTCTCTCTCTCTCTCTCTCTCTCTCTCTCTCTCTCCCACCTCTCTCTTTCTCTCTCTCAGTGACACCCTCCCTAATTATACTAATACAAACAATAAAAAGAAAATTCACCACAGCCATTATCCTAATTTTGCCCTTTTATTTTCTCCTAGTTTGTTTTATTTTTTCTCTGTCTTATTGAATTTATTTTATTTACTTTATTATTTAATTTATTATTTAATTTATTTTTTATTTTTTCATTTTATTTTTTCTATTTCATTTTTCTGAGTAATTTTTTCTCTTCCTTCCTCATAATCTCCCCCTACCCCTTCCCTACCCTTTCCATAGTCCTTCCTCCTTACCTTCTACCCTTTTACCTCCTATCTCTCCCCACCTTTCATCTACCCTTACCCACACCTTACCTCTTACCACCTGCCCTTACCCTTACCCACCCTACCACTCCCCAACGTCCCCCCCTACCCCTGCATACCCCAGTACAACCATAAAATAACCAAATTGATACACTACCCGGTATCACCCCAGCAATAATCATACCACCATAATAACCTCCCCCAAGATAAGGGCGTACAGGAGCAGAACGTTGATCCAAAACAGCTTCACTCCTCTAGTGTTCACAACCTCTGGTAAGATGAGACCAGTGGAAGTCTTCTACGCCAACTCCAATGATCTCCGAACAAGCCAACAGAAGTTATGTTACAGCCTGGATGAAGATGTCGACTGTCCTTCTCTCTCCTTAAATAAACTTTATCCTCAAGAACGAGCATTACTAAAAGCCGACAACTGCTGCAAATATTGACTGTAAGCAACAGTCACTGAATGCAGCATAGATCTGCAACTCAACTATCTCAACACAGCCAGGATAGCTTCTTATAACATAAGGATATTTAATTTAAAGGTAATAAAATCGGCGGCGAAGTGTGGCTATTGGGATACAGAACACGTTAAAAAGCAGTACTTGTAGACCTAATATTAACACATTAACATTATTACCATTACTATTATGTGTGCGTAACT
>NW_024725460.1:0-8522 GCF_018991925.1 Homarus americanus | reverse complement strand
AAGTACACCTCTGACACTCCCAGGTACACCTCACACTTGGCACACCTCAGACACCCCAGGTACACCTTGACACTCGCAGGTACTCCACTGGCATTCCCTGGTACACCCTCTGACACTCCCAGGTACACCGCTGACACTGCCAGGTACACCTCCGACACTCCCAGGAACACCTCCGTCACTCCCACACTTCTCACACTCCCAGGTACACCTCCGACACTCCCAGGTACACCCTCTGACACACCTAGGTACACCTCCGACACTCTCAGGTACACCGCTGACACTGCCAGGTACACCTCAGACACTCTCAGGTACAGTTCTCACACTCCCAGGTGCACCTCCGACACTCCCAGGTACACCTCTGACACTCCCAGGTACACCTCTGACACTCCCAGGTACACCTCTGACACTCCCAGGTACTCCACTGACACTCCCTGGTACACCCCTGCCACTCCCAGGTACCCCTTTGAAACTCCCAGGTACACCCCAGACACTCCCAGGTACACTTCTCACACTCCTAGGTACACCCTCTGACACTTCTAGGTACTCATCTGTCACTCCCTCCCTGATACACCTCTAACACTCCCAGGTACACCGCTGACACTCCCAGGTACAATTGCTGACACTGCCAGGTACACCTCAGACACTGCCAGGTACACCAGACACTGCCAGGTACACCTCAGACACTCCCAGGTACACCTTCAGACACTCCAAGGTGCACCTCTTACACCCCGCGCACCTCTGACACTCCCAGGCACACCCTCCTGACACTCCCAGGTACACCTCTGACACTCCTAGGTACTCCACTGACACCCCCTGGTACACCCCTGACACTCCCAGGTACACCTCTGACACTCCCAGGTACACCCCTGGTGACACTCCCAGGTACACACCTCTGACACTGCCAGGTACACCTGACACTCCCAGGTACACACCTCCGACACTCCCAGGTACATCTCTACACTCCCAGGTACACCTTCGACACTCCCAGGTACACCTCTCTGACACTCCCAGGCACACCTCCGACACTCAGGTACACCTCTGACACTTCCAGGTACACCTCTGACACTCCCAGGTGGCCACCTCTGGCACTCCCACACCCTCTGACACCCCAGGTACACTTCCGACACTCCCAGGTACACCTCCGACACTCCCAGGTACATCTCTACAATCCCAGGTACACCTCCGACACTCCCAGGTACACCTCTGACACTCCCAGGTACATCTCCGACACCTTCAGGAACACCCCTGACACTCCCAGGTACACCTCTGACACTCCCATGTACACTTCTTACACTCCCAGGTACACCTCCGACGCTCCCAGGTACACCTCAGACACTCCCAGGTACACCACTGACACTCCCAGGTACACCTCTGACACTCCTAGGTACTCCTCTGTCACTCCCAGGTACACCTCCGACACTCCCAGGTATACCTCCGACACTCCCAGGTACACCTCTGACGCTCCCAGGTTCTCCACTGACATTCCCTGGTACACGTCTGACACTCCCAGGTACATGTCCAACACTCCCAGATACACCTCTGACACTCCCAGGTACATCTCTGACACTCCCAGGTACACCTCTGACACCCCCAGGTACACCTCTGACACTCCCAGGTACACCTGCGATACTCCCAGGTACACCTCTGACACTCCCAGGTACACCTCTGACACTCCTAAGTACTCCTCTTTCACTCCCTGATACACCTCTAACACTCCCATGTGCACCGCTGACACTCCCAGGTACACCGCTGACAGTGCCAGTTACACCTCAGACACTACCAGGTACACCTCAGACACTGCCAGGTACACCTCAGACACGCCCAGGTACACCTCAGACACTCCAAGGTGCACCTCTGACACTCCCAAGTGCACCTCTGACACTCCCATGTACACCTCCGACACGCCCAGGTACACTTCTTACACTCCCAGGTACACCTCCGACACTCCCAGGTACACCTCTAACTTACTCCCAGGTACACCTCCAGACACTCCCAGGTGCACCTCTGACTGCTCCAGGTACACCTCTGACACTCCCAGATACTCCACTGACATTCCCATAATTTACACCCTGTGCTCCAGGTACCTCTGACACTCAGAAGTACACCCCAGACTCTCCCAGGTACACTTCTTACACTCCCAGGTACACCTCTGACACTCCTAGGTACTCCTCTGTCACTCCCTGATACACGTCTAACGCTCCCAGGTACACCGCTGACACTCCCAGGTACACCGCTGACGCTGCCAGGTACACCTCAGACACTGCCAGGTACACCTCAGACACTGCCAGGTACACCTCAGACACTCCTAGGTACACCCCATACCCAAGTGCCCGTATGCCCACCTCCTTACCCCCAAAAAGTGCTGCCCCCGGTTCTTCAAAGCACTCCTATTGCTCTCAAAAGGCTCATCGACACCCTGCGCTGTCTTGTTGCTCCCTGGTGCTGCCCCTATACCCCAAAAGGCCCCATGTTCTGAAACACCCCGACACAAACCCATGTTCTCAAAAGCGTCTCCTATGTTCCTGTGCTGTTCCTTATACCCCAGTGCTGTTCCATACCCCTGTGTACACTCTTTAATACCCAGTGCCGTCTTGTTGCTCTCAAAAGCACCCCGACACTCTGCCCCTTATACTCCCAAAGTGCTGCCCTGCGCCCCAGTCCTTGTTGCTCCCAAAAGCACCATACTCCCAAAAGGCCTGTTGCCCTGCCTCTTACACTCCCAGGTACACCTCCGACACTCCCAGGTACACCTCCTCTGACACTCCCAGGTACATCTCGGACACTCTCAGGCACACCTCTGACACACACCCAGGTGCCATCACGACACTCCCAGGAACACTTCTCACACTCCCAGGCACACCTCCGACACTCCTATAGGCACACCCCCTGACACTCCCAGGTACACTGCTGACACCCAGGTACACCTCTGACACCCCAGGTACACCTCTGACACTCCCAGGTACACCTCTGACACTCCCAGGTATACCTCTGACACTCCCAGGTACACCCTGACACCGCCAGGTACTCCACTGACATTCCCTGGTACCCTGTCACGTCTGCAGTGCCACGTCCGACACTCCAGATACAATTCCTCTGACACTCCCAGGTACAGCTCTCCTAACACTCCCAGGTACACCCCTGTTACTCCCAGGTACCCCCTGCGACACTCCCAGGTACACCCTCCAGACACTCCCAGGAACACTTCTCACACTCCCAGGCACACCTCCGACACTCCCAGGTACACCTCCGAAAAACTCCCAGGTACACTTACACTCCCCAGGTACACCTCCGACACTCCCAGGTACACTTCTTACACCTCCCAGGTACACCTCCGACACCTCTGTGTACACCCCAGACACTCCTAAAGTACACTTCTTACACTCCTAGTGCACCTCTGACACTTCTAGGCACTCATCTGTCACTCCCTGTTACACCTCTAACACTCCCAGGTACACCTCTGACACTCCCAGGTACACCTCTGACACTCCCAGGTACACCTCTGACACTCCCAGGTATGGCCCCCTGACACTCCCAGGTACACCTCTGACACTGCCAGGTACTCCACTGACATTCCCTGGTACCCCTGTCACACCTTCCGCAGGTACACGTCCGACACTCAGATACACCTCTGACACTCCCAGGTACAGCTCTAACACTCCCAGGTACACCTCCTTGCCACTCCCAGGTACCCCCTGCGACACTCCCAGGTACACCCCAGACACCCCCAGGAACACCTCACAATTCTGCACACCTCCGACACTCCCAGGTACACCTCCGAAACTCCCAGGTACACCTCTACACTCCCAGGTACACCTCCCGACACTCCCAGGCAAGTACACTTACACTCCCAGGTACACCTCGACACTCCCAGGTACACCCCAGACACTCCCAAGTACACTTCTTACACTCCTAGATACACTCTGACACTTCTAGGTACTCATCTGTCACTCCCTGTTACACCTCTAACACTCCCAGGTACACCGCTGACACTCCCAGGTACACACCGCCGACACTGCCAGGTACACCTCAGACACTCCCATGTACACCTCAGACACCCAAGGTGCACCTCTGACACTCCCAAGTGCACCTCTGACACCCCAGGCACACCTCCGACACCCCAGGCACACTCCCTGACACCCCAGGTACTCCACTGACACTCCCTGGTACACCCCTGACACCCTGGTGTGTAAGTACACCTCTGACACTCCCAGGTACACCCCTGGTGACACTCCCAGGTACACCCCTGACACTGCCAGGTACACCACCGACACTCCCAGGTACACCTCCGACACTCCCAGGTACACTTACACCTCCCAGGTACACCTCCGGACACCCTGGTACACTTACACCCCAGGTACACCTCCGACACCCCAGGTACACCTCCGACACCCCAGGTACATCTCCGACACTCTCAGGTACACCTCTGACACTCCCAGGTACACCACAGATACTCCCAGAAATTACCACACCCCAGGTACACCTCCGACACTCCCAAGTACACCTCTGACACTCCCAGGTACACCTCTGACACTCCCAGGCACACCTCTGTGACACTCCTGTGCACACCTTTGACACTCGCAGGTACTCCACTGGCATTCCTGGTACACCTCTCTGACACTCCCAGGTACACCGCTGACACTGCCAGGTACACCTCCGACACCCCACGAACACCTCCGTCACTCCCAGGTACACTTCACACTCCTCAGGTACACCTCCGACACCCCAGGTACACCTCTGACACACGTAGGTACACCTCCGACACTCTCAGGTACACCGCTGACACTGCCAGGTACACCTCAGACACACTCTCAGGTACAGTTCCTCACACCGCAGGTGCACTCCGGACACTCCCAAGTACACCTCTGACACCCCAGGCACAGCTCTGACACACTCCCAGGTACACCTCTGACACCCCAGGTACTCCACTGACACTCCCTGGTACACCCTGCCACCCTCCCAGGTACCCCTTTGAAACCCCAGGTACACCCCAGACACCCTATGTACACTTCTCACACTCCTAGGTACACCTCTGACACTTTGTGTACTCATCTGTCACTCCCTGATACACCTCTAACACTCCCAGGTACACACCACGCTTTATGTTCCCAGGTACACTGCTGACACTGCCAGGTACACACCTCAGAGTACTGCCAGGTACACCTCAGACACTGCCAGGTACACCTCAGACACTCCCAGGTACACCTCCTCAGACACCTGCTGCACCTCTGACACTCCCAAGTGCACCTCTGACACTCCCAGGCACACCTCTGACACTCCCAGGTACACACCTCTGACACTCCTAGGTACTCCACTGACACTCCCCGGTACACCCCTGACACTGCCCCTCTGACACTCCCAGGTGCCCCAGACACTCCCAGGTACACCTCTGACACTGCCAGGTACACCTCCCGACACTCCCAGGTACACCTCCGACACTCCTGTACATCTCTACACTCCCAGGTACACCTTCGACACTCCCAGGTACACCTCTGACACCCCAGGTACACCTCCGACACTCTCAGGTACACCTCTGGACACCTCCAGTGCACCTCTGACACTCCCAGGTACACCTCTGGCACTCCTGGGCACAATTCCTCTGACACTCCCAGGTACACCTCGACACTCCCAGGTACACCTCCTCCGACACTCCCAGGTACACTCCCTTACAATCCCAGGTACACCTCCGGACACTCCCAGAGGCTAACAATTCCTCTGACACCCCAGGTACATCTCCGACACTCTCAGGAACACCCCTGACACTCCCAGGTACATCACGGACACTCCCAGGAACACTTCTCACACTCCCAGGTACACCTCCGACACCCCAGGTACACCTCTGACACTCCCAGGTACACCACCGCTGACACCCAGGTACACCTCTTGACACTCCCAGTTACACCTCTGACACTCCCAGGTACACCTCTGACACTCCCAGGTATACCTCTGACACTCCCAGGTACACTTCTGGCGTCGCCAGGTACTCCACTGACATTCCCTGGTACACTTCTTGACACTCGCAGGTTAATGTCCGACACTCCCAGATACACCTCTGACACTCCCAGATACAGCTCTGACACACTCCTGGTGGCACACCCCTGACACTCCCAGGTACTCCACTGACACCCCTGCACACCCCTCAAGCAATTCCCAGGTACCTTTTTTGAAACTCCCAGGTACACCTCCCAGACACTCCCCAGGTACACCTCTGACACCCTAGGACACCTTGACACTCCCAGGTATACTCTCTGACACTCCCAGGTACACCTCTTCTGACACTCCCAGGTACACCTCCTGGACACCTAGGTACACTCTTGACACCTCCCCAGGGCACACCTCTCTGGACACTCCCAGGTACACCTCTCTGACACTCCCAGGTATACCTCTGGACACTCCCCTTGGTGGCACACCCCTCTCTGACACTCCCAGGTACACCCCTGACACTCCCAGGTAAGGCCTCTGACTCCCCAGGTACACCTCTGACACTGCCAGGTACTCCACTGACATTCCATGGTACGCCTCTGGACACTCCCAGGTACACGGACCGACACTCCCACCCAGATACACCTCTGACACTCCCAGGTACACCTCTGACACTCCCAGGTACACCTTCATGCACCCCTGCATCCTACTCACACCCCTGACAACATCCAGACCCCTGAAACTCACAACTGACTTCCAGGTCAGACACTTGACACCTCAGACACTCCGACAATGTACACCTCCCGAAATGATCCAACACTCTAACCTCGTACCCCCAGGCATCCCCTACACTGGTACCTCTACACTTCCAGGCACTCCGTACACTCACCAATCCGGCCACACTCACGTGCTACCCGGCACAACCCCACCTCCGACACCCCAGGCACACCTCTGACACTCCCAGGTACACCTCCGACACCTCAGGTACACCTCTCTGACACACTTCCAGGTACACCTCCTGCACACTCCCAGGTACACCTCTGACACCCCCAGGTACACCTCTGACACTCCCAGGTACACCTCCGACACCCTGCAGGTACACCTCCGACACCCCAGGTACACTTCTTACACTCCCAGGTACACCTCCGACACCCAGGACACCTCCTGACACTCCCAGGTACATCTCGACACTCCCTCAGGTACACCTCTGACACTCCCCAGGTACATCTCGGACACTCCCAGGAACACCTCACACCCCAGGTACACCTCCTGACACCCCAGTACACCTCTGACACTCCCAGGTCACACCGCTGACACTCCAGGCACACCTCTGACACCCCAGGTACACACCCTCTGACACTCCCAGGTACACCTCTGACACTCCCAGGTACACCTCTGACACTCCCAGGTACAACCTCCTGACACCGCCAGGCACTCCACTGACATTCCCTGGTACCCCTGTCACCTCCCAGGTACACACGTCCGACACTCCCAGGTACACCTCTGACACTCCCAGGTACACCTCTGACACTCCCAGGTACACCCTTGACACTCCCAGGCACTCTTCTCGACACCCCAGGTACACCCCAGACACTCCCAGGAACACTCACACTCCCAGGTGCCACCTCCTGACACTCCCAGGTACACCTCCGACACTCCCAGGTACACCCTGACACTCCCAGGTACACCTCTGACACCCCAGGTACACACTTCTGACACTCCCAGGTACACCTCCGACACCCCCAGGTACACCCCTGCACTCCCAGGTACACTTACACTCCCAGGTACACCTCTGACACTTCTAGGTACTCATCTGTCACTCCCTGTTACACCTCTGACACTCCCAGGTACACCGCTGACACTCCCAGGTACACCTCTGACACTGCCAGGTACACCTCAGACACCCAGGTACACCTCAGACACCCAAGGTGCACCCTGACACTCCCAAGTGCACCTCTGACACTCCCAGGCACACCTCTGACACTCCCAGGTACACCTCTGACACTCCCAGGTACTCCACTGACACTCCCTGGTACACCCCTGACACTCCCAGGTACACCTCTGACACTCCCAGGTACACCCCAGACACTCCCAGGTACACCTCTGACACTGCCAGGTACACCACCGACACTCCCAGGTACACCTCCGACACTCCCAGGTACACTTACACTCCCAGGTACACCTCCGACACTCCCTGGTACACTTCTTACACTCCCAGGTACACACCTCCGACACTCCCAGGTACACCTCTGACACTCCCAGGTACATCTCCGACACTCCTTGTGGTCACACCTCTGACACTCCCAGGTACACCACACAGATACCCCAGGAACACTCTCACACTCCCAGGTACACCTCCGACACTCCCAAGTACACCTCTGACACCCCAGGTACACCTCCCTGACACCCCAGGTACACCTCAGACACTCCCAGGCACACCTTGACACTCCCAGGTACTCCACTGGCATTCCCTGGTACACCTCTGACACTCCCAGGTCACACCGCTGACACTGCCAGGTACACCTCCGACACTCCCAGGAACACCTCCTGACACTCCCAGGTACACTTCTCACACTCCCAGGTCACACCTCCGACACCCCAGG